>NC_092077.1:3867500-4060000 GCF_039877785.1 Chaetodon trifascialis | reverse complement strand
AGTTTGATGGTACATTTGCACAGAGGATTGTGAGTCATTCTTCAAAGAGCTTAGAGTCTAGTATAATGACAATATCCACGAGAAATACATTTACATGAGGAAGCAATGTGGTTGGTCACAGGAGAACAGCACATATTGTTGGACATCATGGAAGGCATTGGGGAAAGTGTCCTGGATGCTGACACACTGCACAGGGCAAAACTAGTACTTGTCCCATCCAGAGCCCCACACATATAGCCTGAATCCAGCACTAGCCACATCCAGTAAACATACGGCATATTGAGTCTATTTTTAGTTCATGCAGAAGGAAATAATTCAGTGGAGTGGGATATTTACTGCATATCTAGCATGTGAGGAAGTAAGTGACTTGCAACTGGAGCCAACAAATTAGGTAACTTGCCCGTATTTGACAAAATTTCTGGATCAACTCTCCATTATTATTAGAGAAGAATGAGGCTGTGTTTGTTTAGCACTGTTACATTCATAACTAATGAGCACAGATTTAAAACCTTAACTAAAACATTCACTGAGACCATGTTTCAATTGTCTCGGCAAACAACTAACCAATCACAAACAAGGGCAGAAGCAATAAAAAGGCCTTATGTAAGTTAATGAATATGTTGTTATGGCCAAGGCATTTATAACCTGAACATTCTCCTCCTCCTCCTCCTCCTCCTCCTCCTCCTCCTCCTCCTCCTCTCAGGTTGTCCCACCTTGAACATACGCCTCTGTGGTGTGGAGAGCAGCGTGGCAACACAGGTCTCTGTGACAGTCCCAGTGTGTCATCACTGAGGTGATAAAAGTCTAATTAATAGCTGTCGGGGAGAGGAGAGCAGTCTGAAAGAACAGTGTTACCTGCTGCACATTCTGTACTTTAAAGTTGTTTTTCAGGCTGAGGAATGACCTTCTATCATCCGGCACAGACAGCTTGTACCAAGCTACAAGTGCTGCTGGAGGTTGTAAGTTGTGTACACATGTATGACTCAGCAGAGGGGCAAATGGTGATTCAATTCATTTCATTTCTGCTTTGATGAAGTGAGTCCTTGTAATGTTCGTAGAAGAGCTCAAAAAATACCTCAGAAAGCAACTGAAACTGTTATTTGATTGAATATAGGTACACATATTGAGTCAACTGTAATGCGTGAATGCGTGTTGCAATTAAGAGTACATGAAAACTAATGCAAGCCAGCACAGATGTTGAAGCAAACATTTAGTCAAAAATAATGTGTGACTCTTTTAAATAGTTTGCTAAAACTAATGCATAAATAATAATCATTTATTTATTAGGCGACAAGTTGCATAATCAGCCTAACCTAAGCAGCCTAGCCTTGCTGAAATTGTTAACATAAGCTGAAAGTAAAGGATGAATGGTGAAATATTAAATGGGTGAAATAGGTAAAAGTAAAAGACAGTAAATGGTTAAAATAGAAAACTTAATGAAAATGAATGGATAAATGGTAGATGATGGGTTGTGTCAGTGACGGTGGACTTCCCACAGGACTGTGGGAGTACGTCAGATAACAGTGGTTAAGAGCCGCTTTGTTGATCTGTGTTTAAGGCCTCAGAATACAGAAGTAGCAACAAGCTAATGAAATGCACCTGAAGGTAGCATAAGATCACAGTGAAAGCTCAAATCATGTCTTTGGCTGTCCATATCTAGTCTTGGATCAACCTTTAAATATAAGATTAAGGAACAACATTTGAGTTATTTTTGAGGTCAGCGATACGTCTGTCCCACTCCATAGGTTGTATAACTGTTCTCAGGTTAGTTACACAACTGACCTGCCTTGGCTTAGCTTGAGCTGACACATGAATATTTGGTTTTGATGGACTACAAAAGGGAGCTGCGCAGTAAAACATGAAGTGTGAGCAGGCATGCAGTCTGCTCAGATGCTTCTGATTTCTCAGGATGAGCGAGTGTGCTGAATGCTAAAGGTGAGTAGACTTCGCCCTCAGGTATTCAGTCACACTTGACAGAAGCAGGGAGAGAGTTGGCTAATGTTTAGAAAGACAATGTCCCCCTCCTCAAGGTTTGACACTGTGTTTGTACAGAAGATTGTAAGACATAATGTACACAGTGCCTGAGTTCATTGAGTTTGTGGTGGTCTCATACAGGGATAGCCAGTCATGTGAGTGCTAGTCAGTCACAGCATCTCTCAGCCACCGTAGTTTCATCTCTAATGGGACAGTAAAGTCGCCCAGTTCATTCAAGAGATGTTTTTATCCCATGGACTCTTTGCTGTAACTGTCTACAAAGCAGTCCTCTTTGCAGAGCAGCTAAAAGTGGTTGGTGCAAGACAGGTAATAAGTTCTCCTTTCCCCAAAAGGTTAGCACTGTAAAAAGATGGTTTTCTATTGGTCAACAGCACAATCTTGTGCCTTGCTTGACTCTTGATTTTGCAGCTGCTCCACTGAAAGCAAATTTTTGACATTTTTTGACATTTTCAGTGCTGCTGCATCTGGGCCTTAAAACTTAAAGAGAGGTGTTTTGGAGCCTGAACACCTCAGCATCAGACTCCACCGTGGTGTTTGTCACTTGCTTGTACGGACTCAGCTCCACCCAGAGCCATGCCAGATTTGGATTTTCTACCTTCACTTCCAACAAAGATAAGACTCTGATGAATGTTAGTTTTATCTCACATACAGTAATTTGTGTATTCACTATCTCTGTGCAAGGTCTAAACAGGGTCCAGTCCAGCTTATATGTTCAGTCTTGCAGCTTCTTAAGAAAGAAAATAAACTTTTTTCAATCTGAGAAGTGGCTACTAAAACCACTGTGAGCCAGGAAAAGTTTAGTCATTCACTTTCTATACAAAATAATAAGAAGAGAAAATCCTCAGAGAGGATGATGGACAGTCCTGCTGGTAGTCCAAGCCGTCTTGAACTTTTCCGTCTGTGGGGCTACTGCTGAGCCGGCATGCGTCACAGCAGCTGAAACGCAAAGGCAGAGACAGGGAAAGCGTCTGGGAAGGAAACTCTGCTGACTTCACTTGCATTGCAGCGGCTGTCTTTGAGATTGGGCAGCTCCTGGACAGGGGACTCCCTTCAGAAAATACTACCAGATGGCTCGGTCATCTAGCTGCTTTTGAAGTGTCCCCAAGTGTGTGTGAGAGAGAGAGTGAGTGTGTAACCTCAGGCGTTGTCATCCAGACACACGTGAATATCATTCTCTCAGAGCGAAGCAGTCTGTTTTACTGTAAGTGTGGGAGCAGACTTGAGGGTGGAGACCAGAATCAGACTGGCTGGGATCCTCTGGTCTCCTGCTGAAAACAATTAACTGCAAGAAATCACTGAAAGAAGTCTCTCATTTACCAGTCCAATCAATAAATTACTATAATTAAAGCCTTAATCATCTGAATCTGGTTTCATCTTGGCTGTGTTTTCCTCAAGTTATAATTTCTAAGATGTGTGTTTCCTGGGTTGCTGCTGGCGCTCTTCCTGAAGCACTTGTTTTTGTGCTCTGATGCCGTCTTCTGCAGAATTCATGGTGCAACAGAGTTTGGTCAGATCTCACTGTCTCTTCCTGAAAAGGCAGGAACACATCAGAAAAGGTCTCATCTTTACAGGCTTGAGCTCTTTATAAAGACTTACCTAGAAAAAAGCCGGTCAAAACAAATGTTCCACAGAAGGCAAAGATCTCTGATGCTCTCTTTCTTCCCATGTGGTTTCAGTTCTGGCAGGACGTTTGACAGAACTACAACAGCTGCTGTGTCAGACACTTCCGTTCATCATGGAGATTAGTCTGTCTTCAAAGTGTTCCTCCATTTAAACAGGCCTGTCCGCAGCGAAACAGTGGAAGAGTCTCACACCAGAGGCCCTGCCGCCGCCTCAGTCAGGAAACCAAACACGACAAAGTGAAGAAATAAAAGACACAAGCTCTCTTTGTGATCACTCATTTTTACTTACTCTTATTACAGAATGCAGTTGTCTAACAGCAGAAACCACTATATCATGAGTTGCTGTGTATTAAAGCACAGTATCAGTGATGGTGGAGTGCAGCAGAGGACAGAACTGAGCTTCAACCAGCCAGAGCAGACAGACTCTGGAGATTTTTTCCCATAGCTGACCAGTGTTGGCCAGTTTTATTGCCTGATGTGTGAAAGAGAAGAGGGTGTTTGTGTGCACAGATTTATTTACAACAACAACAACCTGAAAATGCTTGTGCAGGCTCGTCGCGTCTGAACCTGAGTTTGGATTTGACCACAATTTGACCAGGCAGCAGGTTTGGAAAGGAGCAGAAGCAGAAGTGATAGTTTAGATTGAATCAGAGATTTGGGGGCGATGTTTGGAATTTAGAAGTAGTAGAATGTCCCAGATCCCGATCAGAGTCCCTCCATATTAAACATCTGCTTATCTGCTAATTCCACTCCCACATCTACTAAATAACAAGCAATTTACATGGAGTATGTCTGACAGCAGAGTTCCTCACTGTGATGAACATGTTGCCTGTATCACAGCTTTCCTTTGAAGCCAATGACACATCCTGAGATCAGCAGCACTGCATTAGGAAAAGACTTCACATACTATCTCTCCTCTTCTCTCAATCCTGACAAATAACACATCACTATTGGCCTGTTAACACCCTGATTACTGCAACTTTTCTCGAAAATTTGGTCCACTGCTGATTTCTGAGCTTAGTTCCTATTGTCATCCATATGATATAGTTCCACAGTACCACATATTCGAGAATCCGCAGATAAGAAGGGCATGTACTTGGGCTTCATGTGCCTTTGGGTCCATGTGTCTCTGCGTAAACCCCTCACAGAATCCTGTGCATCACATCTGCAGCTCATTTCAGGGTGGTGATTTTCAGGCTGCAGTGTCTGATGGGGGAGTGGAGCACTGGACCATCACAGCATCCAGCTCTCTGTTTATCTGGGATTCTCAAACAAAAGCCTCCCAGTTCCTGTCTGCTTAGCGCCTCAAATCCACAATCTATTCTCCTCTTTCTTTTCCTCCTCTCCTCTTCTACTGCCAAGATGTGATCCTCCTTCTGTTTACGGTGTAATGAGGAGGATCTATTTCTCACGAGCCAGAGGGCTGTTTCCTGACAGATGAAGTCGATCAGCAGGGCTGGATTAATTAGCCACAAGCTGGAGAGTGACCACAGTCACAGGAGCTTGTTTTCTCTTTGGCCTCTAGGCCTCAACACATGCTGACTGGGAAATACATTTTGTTGCTGGCTCACTGCTCCAGCAAGCGTTTCACTGACAAATGATTTCTTTATCCATGGCACAGCCTAGTGGTAAATGAGTGCACTGAGCTTATTGCTGGGACACGCAGTTCTTTCCTCAATCCACTGTGTTTGTTGAAGTCAGCTAAATTGGCACAATTTCAGCTAAAGACAATTGTGTCGTGAAATTCAGATGTTTTGACATCTAACTTCCATTTTATACTAAACTTCTAAAAGGCAACTGTACAACAGACAAGGAGGTCAGGAGCTGCTTACTGTCTCACAGGCACAGATCTAACAGACAATTATTTTTAAATCCTGGAATACTCATGTTGGCTTCCTGAGAGTTTACTTTAACGTCTAGAACCCTGCTGACCCCAAAATTCACTTTGAAGCGAAGGCCAATGAAAACTTTCTGATCTCAAGCTTTTGGGCTTTTATTAATCCCAAGAGGAGAAACGTGGTTGCGCAGCAGCAAAAGGACAGAAATAAGTACTGACAAAGGAAAGTAAAAAATGCATAAGAGGAGGCATGTAATCTAAAATAGTAAGTAAAAAGAGCAACTAAATTTCAAGATAACTTGACAGTGGTGTGGTAAATAGCACGAGAGTCAGCAGTCTATGTAAATAGTACACACCAGACTAACATATGATGATTAGGTAATGATTCTTGATGTTTATCTGTATTAGAATAGAAATATGATATAGTATTTAATGCAATAAGACAATCTAACATGCAGTCATAACATAATATAGTATTATATAGTCCAGTATGAAATAGTATGAGATATGAATGAAATAGCTGTAAAAGTAATGTAGTAAAATACTGCAATATTGCAATATAGTATATTGCATAGTGTGTGTGTGTGTGTGTGTGTGTGTGTGTGTGTGTGTGTGTGTGTGTGTGTGTGTGTGTGTGTGTGTGTGTACATATCCATACATATACATATATACATGTATGGATGGAGAGCCTCCTGTTCCTCTCTCAGTCTTTGGACTCACTGATACTGAGCTTCACGTGATCATTGTTGCACCATGTGGCAAAGCTCTCTATCTCTATCTAAACACTTAAAAATTTCAAGTTAAGGTTTTGTCAAAACCTCCTCAGCGATCATTTGTTAAAAGTTTACTGCTCAGAAATTCAACCTTGCAACATAAACAGCCCTGTAACTGTCATCACATTTTGATTCAAATGCTGCTTCATTTTGCAAGGAAGTCACCTTTCTCCATCTGAGATCCAAACCAATGGGAAGAGTATGAACAAAAACACAAATACAGAAATTTTTAAGTCTAATTTGTGTTGATGTTAGACTCCACCTCTCAAAGTAGACAAAAAACTGACTAAAAAAATATGTTTCCGGGGCCTTTAAACCCTTTATAAATCAAGATTGTGCTTTCAGCTTGTTTATGCTGCCCCCCAGTGGCCACAAAAAACACTTAATGCAGCTTTAAACATTTAAAAAAAAAAAAGTTACTGCAGAACTCCTATAATCATGGAAGGATTGGGTAGGAGGGGAGCAGCTTGGCTCTTTATTTATTCACTAAAATCCTGAAGTGATATGGTGAAGTATTTGTCTCGAATCCTTACAAATTTAGAACATTTATTTATGTTAGAACATTAGCAAGCCCGTCCTTTCAATATCTTACAGTTGTGACACTTATCACCCATTAAAATGACTAACAGCTGGCACGCAGCATGGTCAAACTGCATTCTTTCATGATTCATGGTCCCACTACTCCCCTGCACAAAGTTTGGAAAAAACTGTTAGTGAAGGACACAAAATGTATTGGCGGAGCACTATCAGTATAATGTACTGTAGAAGACCAGACCATCACTAAATACATTTTATACACACACAAAGTTTAGTATGGCTGTTTGCCATCTTTGTACTTTAGGTCAGTGGATTAAATGCTGTCCCTTCCAGAAAAGCTGTAATATTAGACATGCATCTTGCAGCACAGTACAAACCAGAGGCTGTGTTGTTGGTACGAAGCATCATGTTCTTGCTAGGTTTGTTATTACAAGAATAAGTTGGCAGCAGACAGACAGACAGACAGACACCACCATGAGGACATACAGTCAAGCATTCATTTTATTCAAGTGGCAGAACATGAATAGACGTGCAAAGGTCCTTAAGAAGGAAGGAACGCAAGGACAACAAACACGTCAATGGCACAATTTATTCAATAAATCAACATATTCATTTTTGTGGGATGATTCATCAGTGTTTTGTAGCACCTTAAACAGAAAACTCTGTGTGCTTTGTACATCAGAGCAGATTCAGCCTGACTTTATTCAGTTTAATAAGACAACACTTAAACCAACAGAACTGCCGGCGCTGTTTAATGTGACGAACCAGCAGGAAAGCTTCAAAACAAGCCGACCACTCATTTGTTCAACCTGAGGATCAGCGTTCCTATTAAGGAACGACCATTTCTCCTCTTGGATAACTGGACATTCCCTGCATGCCTGCCCTCCTCTCCTCTGCTCCATCCAGTCCCTTCTGAAGACTGGAGTGGTTATTTTAGGCCATAAGCTGAAACCCAACTGGTATCAGGGTCAGACATTTGAACAAGTCTTAACGGGAAGGCTGCATGAGAAGAAAGAGAATGCTGTGCTTCAACATTATTTATGGGGCCAAGGTTATAATGAGCCAGACTGCATTTTTGTAGCATGAAAACCAGTCAAAATATCCTTCAGTGATGGAAGATCAATTTCGAGGAATCTATATTTTGATTAAACAAATTGCAGCCGCCTGGCATATTTATGGAGTGCAGCTGACAAGCTCCATCCTCAGGCCAGCATCGTGCAGCATGGGCACGTTTAGGGAGGCAGCCAAACAAGGGGAGTGCACTGAGAGATTTGGATGAAGGCATGAAAAATAGTTTCTGAATGTCCTGTAAAGGTCTGACAGATAAAACAGTCAACACGCAGGTGCAGACCTCCATGAGGGCTGACAGACGGCCTCTTTTTAAAGTAGGTAAGGTAACTGTTCCCGCTGGCAGCTCCAGGTAGGAACAAAAGATTTGGAGAGCTAAAACGATCAAAAATCCTGAAGGATGACGTCAGTAAACAGCACGTGGACAGTGTTTTATACTTCATACTGGAGGGGGAAAGGGCAAAAAAGATCTTAAGACCAAGTGTTCCATTTCTTGGGGACATTTGGTTATTGTAGTTTTGCTGTTTGTAATGCAGACCATTTGTGTTTCTGCATGTTTTAGCCCATTTTTTACAGAGTACTTCATACACTTTACGCCAGTATCAAAAATCAAGTCACTGGTGCCCAATAGGTTTATGCTGATTACCTCTGGAAACAGAGCAGTAGTTGTTAGCAGCTGAGCTGTTAGTTCCAGCTCTGGGAGAAGCCAATCATCATGGTAAGAGGTTTCCCTGTTCAATGTGATTTTTCCCATCAAATTCTGCCCTAATGCAGCTTTAATATGAGCAAAGGCTGAGCATCCTGAATCCCTGTGACTAAGCTTCACTCTTAAAAATGCGAATGCGTGTTCCTGTACAAAGACATCCTAAAGCCGTGGAGGTGAGAAGAGCAGCCAAAGTTAAGATCACCAACCGGACAAGAAGAAGAAGAAGAAGAAGAAGAAGAAGAAGAAGAAGAAGAAGAAGAAGAAGAAGAAGAGGAAGAAGAAGAAGAAGAAGAAGAAGAAGAGGAGGAAGAAGGCAGAGATTTATGTTTTGGTCTGAGGAGAAACAGAGACAGAAATCACACCTGATCTAAAAACATACATGACTTTACAACAAGAATGTGCAGCCACAGACATAAATCAGACAAAATCATCATGTCATGTGCTGTTAAAGAGTAAACTGTGTTGTTTCACGCCACAAAATCATAAAGAGGGTGCTTGGACTGATTCAACCTCCACGGACGAATGAAAGTTATGAAACTTCCAAACAGGTCACGTCAATTTAGAAGAAAACTTTCTGGAATTCATAAACACCTTCCTGCACCTCCTTCTAAAAATACTAAGACCTCACTGAGCTCTCTGGGTCCTCTCTATAAGCAGACACAGAGGCTCCACAGACAGAGCTATAAATAGACAGCCAGGATCACTGCTTCCTTGAAACTCCAGTGTCTGTATCAAACAAAGGCAGTCTCCAGGCGTGGGCTGCATCACAGGAATCTGACACGAGGCTCAGCAGCATCTGGAGTGTGTCACTCTGAGCGCTGCTGTGACAAAATCACTGCTGGGTATTCCTGCCGCTGTTACATCAAAAAGCCCTCAGTGATCCAGGGAATGTTGACTGAGCGATGTCTCATTCACATTTTAACTGCTACTCAGCATTTACAGCGAGTTTAGCGACTCTCGTGTGCATGCGCTGCTAATCCACGATTCATCCAGCAACCTTGACAAAAAAAGATGACAGATGCTGCCTCTGTCGCCAAACACCATTTGTCATCTTTCTCTCCCTGAGCTCTGACACTAACAATAAATAACCATCTAAAAATCATTGCTAATATTAGAAGCACACTGTTCTCTTATAAGCAACTTAGACTTCTATTTATTTAAATGGCAAACACTGACTGCTATTTAAGACTTTTATAGCTGTAATTTATACTTAAGATTACACACTGGTACCTCCACTGGCAACAACTAAGCAAAAAAAAAAAAAAAAACCCTTCACAGAGCGGGCTCTTGTTTACCAGACCAAGCAAGTGACTGGGATAGTTTATAATGAAGAAAAACAAAAGGGAGCGGTGGTGAGTGTAGCTCTGTCTAAAAGTAGCTGTTTTTCATGGCACCACTGACACTCTGGGAACCACTGCATCACTGGACTGATATCTTACAGTTTGATCCTGGCAATGTGTACACATTCCAGACTGACAGGGTTTCTAGTTCTAGTGACTGAAAACTGCTTATTCTCTGAACTGAATCTTAGCGCCACTGTGTAACCTTGTTCTTGTAACTGTTATGATCATATCTAATGCTGTGGCACCATTGCTGTGACTTTCCAAACTGTGCAGCAGATCTGTGAGTCTTCAGTCTTTCTTTGAGCACTGATGCTCCAAACGGCACTCTGCAACTGTGTTTCCATCCAAACATAGTGCAAATTTTAAGTGAATTCCAGAAAAAAAAGGTGAATAAATGCCTGTTTCCATCCACTACATGATTATTATCAATTCATCAAGATAAGCAGTAGGTGGAGCCAATTCTCCAGTTAGTAACCTCGACCGGTGCAACAAAAAAAAAAGTAGAATACATGAAGGAAATGTGACATTTCTCTTAGTGTCATGTGTTAATGTGAGGAAGGTCACATCAGATGTCAGGGAGCAGTGAGGAGATGTTTCTTCTTCTTCTTCTTTTGGAGCAGAAACGACTCAGCAGTCATGTGAGTCAAAACTTATTTAAAAAAGGTGTTTCCATCTTCCATTAAACATATTATCTTTTCCAAAAAAAGGCAAAGCCACCTCAAGCTAGCGTAAAATTGCAAAATTGAGGACATTTTTTCAAAAGTGTCCACTTCCATCAACCTTTTCCGATGCAACGCTTCAAAACATGGCTACTGATAGCAGAGGTAGCTGATGATGAGTTTTGGTATGTGCAGCTGACCCATGACCTTCAGAGCTCTGGTTCCCAGCTTCTTCCTCACCGCCAACCTGCTGAGCTGCTGCAGGCTCATGGGAGTGGCTACAGACAGAGCAAAAAGAATGAGATGTAAGTGTTCACAACGCGCACACGCACACACACACACACACACACACATATATATATATCTAAAAATCCTACTGGTGAGTGTCTCTTTCCTCAAGCTCAGGTCCTCCAGGCCTGGGAGTTTGAGGGCTCTGTGCAGTATTGTAGCTGTTCTTAGGACTGCACTCTTCAGGACAGAGACCTCAGATGTTCTCCCTGGAATCTGCTGAAGCCACTCTTCCAGTTTGTGGGTCACTGCTTCGATTACTACTGGCACGTTGCCTTTACTCCCCTCATCTTCTCGAGCTCCTCTTTCAGCCCTTGGTATGTTTTTGAGCTTCTCGTGTTCCTTCTGTTTGATGTTGCGGTCGCTCGGGGTCGCTATGTCTAGCACTACTGCCTCCTTCTGTTGCACAATATCTGGCTGGTTAGCCACCACCATCTTGTCAGTCTGGATCTAGAGGTCCCACAGGATCTTCACTCTGTCATCTCCACCACCTCCTCCTTCCATTTTGATCTTGGGGCTTCCAGCCTAGGTTATGGCGTTCCATGTACGCTTTACCTGCCAACATCTCACACCCTGCTACTATGTGCTGAACTGTCTCAAGAGCACCTCTCCACAGCCTGCACCTGGGGTCCTGTCTGATGTGGTAGACCCCTGCCTCTACTGATCTTGTATGAATGGTCTGTTCTTGCGCAGCCATGATTGATGCTTCTGTGCTTTTTTCAATCCAGCCTTTTCCAGCCACTGGTAGGATTTCTTGACATCAGCCACTTCCTCTATCTGGCGGTGGTACATGCTGTGAAGAGGCTTGCCATCCCATGATGGTCGGTCCTCCTCTTCTGCATTATCAGGTTTCTGTTGCCTGAGGCATTCGCTTAGCCATACATATATAATATGTTATTTTGGAAATAGTTTCACCTGTTTTCTACCTTGATCTTCTTGTATTTCATGTTTAAAAACTGCTGGACTCCACTTTCTATATAAAGTTCTGTCACTTCAGTCAGGAGGTGTAAGCTGTCTCCTTCTCATATGCATCCAGTTACAGCAGAGATGTTGGTGTGGCCTGATGTGTAAATTAGAGTCATGAAAAGCAACAGGTGTCATCTGTCTGAGACTTCCTGGAAGTGAAACGCGATCCTTGCTTGCCATCTGCTGGTACCACATCGACACTACACTGTTGTACAGGATTTAAGGCAACTACACAAACTGGTAGATCTGCATGGTAATGTTTGTTTTCCACGCAGCCCTGACTTCTGTGAATAACTTACTCTCATAAAACTGTAGGCAGGCTGCAGAGGGAGAGCCTGGTGTGGTGTAATCAACAGGTTTCCTGTCCTGCTGATCTCTGGCGTAGATGTTGGCACCGAACTCCACCAGTATCTCTATCATCTCTGCCTGCATGCTCTTAGCAGCGTAGTGCAGCGGAGTCTCATGCAGCCTGGCAGCATTCACTTTAGCACCTAAAAGCAAAAGGAGATTAATATCAACTCAACTTGATGTTATATTATTATTGTGAACAAATCTCACGAAAAGACCAAAAACAACGTGTTAGTCCATCTCTCAATACTTTCTGACTTCCAAACCCAGTCTGAGGCTTTCAGCTCAAGTCCCACGACTAACAACATAAATATATAAAGCTCTCACATGTATGTGGTGTCATTTTTAAAAAGGTCCTGTTATTTCCTAAAACGAGTGAACACTGTATTTCTTAACACCCATTACTCAAACAGGACGAAAGAGTGCATTTCAGGGGGACTATTTGCATTGATGGATTAATACAGATTTGGTGCTCTAGGCCCCAATAAGTGTTTGTGGAAGCCGGAGGGTGTATGTGGGACTGAGTCAAAATAATCTGCAGTGTGTTCACGGTAATGAAGGAACGTATCACCCAGGGGAACAGTGGTTAACTCATGTGATTTAAATCATTTTTGGAAAATAATAAAGCTCTATAGCACTGTGTAATAAGATATAATAAGTTTTGATACACACACAATACATGTTAGTAGGGTACATTCATTGGTTTTGGTGTTAAAATATAGAATACTGCATGTCTTATCCTGAAACCTTCATGAACTTTAGAGGTTATATGTTACTGCTAACCATTTTCCAAAGAACATGCATCATTTTGTCAAATCAATCATCAAAACAATTAATAACAAGGTCCGCTGTAACACCAACAATAAGCAAACGTATGTGAACATTTGGCAACTGATGCTGATGCTTGTAAAATGCACCAACAAGGAAGGGTTTAGAAAGTTGTCCATGGATTATGATGCAATTCTTACCCCAAAAAATCTGATCTGCATTTCAACTCCCTTCTCACTGATTTTCAAACAGTACTGAAAAAACTGAACATAGTGGCTGCGTGGAAGGTAGAAAATGAATCTAAACAAATATATTATATTGAAAATACAACCTGCAAAATTTGAGAGCAGTAACCATGCAAACATGAGTTAAATGTAAAGCCATGCGACATCTGGCTTAGTGCATTTCCCCATCCTGCTTTGCACTGACACTCACCTGCATTAAGCAGCACTTTAACACAGTCTGTGTGTTCATTAGCACAGGCCACATGCAGCGGGGTCCCATAGTAAAGGTCATATGCCTCCAGACAAGCATCCACGCCAATCAGGAGCTTCACACAATCCAAGTTCCCTGAATGATAACAAAATAGTGTCAGAAATGGTTATTTTATAAAGATTATTTGTAGGAAACTGGATTTAACTGAAATGAAAAGGTGCAGCATGTGAAGGGAGCAGAGGCACTCACCTGCCATGCAGGCCTCATGAAGGGGCGAGGCCGTGCGGGAGGTGAGGGCAGGGTTGGCCATGGCTCCATGCTGCAGCAAGAGCTTCACACACTCCAAACTACCAGACGAACAGGCTTCACACAGCGGGGTGCTCCCGTCTACGTTCCTTGCATCAACCTGAGATGCATCACGTGACACAGGATTATAAACTGAAGTACTTAAATATCTACATTTATCATTTGCTATGTTCCTTCTAAATTAACTGAATAATCAGAACATCACAGTTCTGAACTTAATGGTTTGTGAGATGTCACCCATGATATGGCAGACAGGCTGTCTGTGTCCCTGGCTCACCTGGGCTCCAGCGTCCAGCAGCAGGCGGACACACTGGGCATCTCCGCGGAGGCAGGCCTCGTGCAGCGGTGTGATGGAGTCTACGGCCACGACATTGACTGAAGCTCCGCTTTGGATGAGGTGCTGCAGTTGGGAGGCCTGGCCGAGGGACGCTGCCTTGTGCACCTCTGTTCTCTCTGACCAGCAGCCTGGAGGGACACAAGTGACAGCAGAACACAATGTACATGTAAACATGGGTGATAAATCAGTAGCATCACCTCTTACTGTTCCTGTAGTATGGTGTACTTGTCTTGTAAACCACTTTAAGCAACATTTCTGAAAGGTTCAAAATACCAGTAAGTATTCGTTTCAAACATAATAGACATATTTTTTTAATAACACTACTTAATATCATGCTTGAAAAGTGTGACATGATTATTAACTACGTGCAAGTAGTTGATACTCATCTCAAAATTGACTTGAACGCAAACATAGTAGGCCTGTACGTCGAGTGCGTATGTTGTACACATACGTTGTCATCTCCGTGTATTTCCAGTGTCATCCTCTCATACTACTCGAAGAGTTTTTTGTCACAAAGCTATTTATACACACCTTTTGTAGTGACGCAAAAAAATGTAAAAAGGTGTCAGAGAAGCCAATTGCAACAATGACAAGTTACGACACATATATAACAGTTGTCGGTATCAGCTTTAGCCACAGTAAAAATGCCGGCTGAGGCTAGCTAACGTCTGCTAGCTTACTAGCTTGCCCGCTGCCAGTCGGACCACACATCCCGACGTCAAACTGGGTCAACAATGGAAAACGCGACAGTCTCACCAGCCATGTCGTCTTTACTTCATACTCACCGGTGTCCCCAAAGAAATATGGCCGAGCATTTTCAATTTCCATCCTTTGGCTGTTCTCTCCGCGTAGAATTAACAACGTTAGTGCTGAAACAGCGGCTCGAGATGTTTGTAAACAGCCGCCTCCTGGTAATGTTTACATGCGGCAGAAGTCACGTGATATACCTGGAACTCGAAGTACCAGCTGGGATTTGTAGTGTTTATACCAAATAGATTATTTCATGATCCGTGAAGAACGCAAGAAGTGTTTATTCTACGACAGGATAAATAATGCTACACAATACACATTATATTACAATATAAGGACATGTACATAATTTAAGATGCAATGATGGCGTCATCCTGAGTCACATGACATGGCTTATATAGAAATATAGTGGAAACGCGACATGTTTGAAATTATACAAAGATATGCTGTCCATGATGCTCCTTGTTACAGATATTAGATGTCAAATCAAACATCAGTCTCTCCCACAGGTTTAGAGATTCCTTCACTCCAGTGACGTGGGATGATCACAGTACTGGAGGTAGCTTTGTATGCGGTGGGATATGTCCAGCTGACCTATGGCCTCTGAGGCTCTAGTACCCAGCATCATCCTCACAGTGATTCTACAAAGCTGTTGCAGGCTCAGAGGATTACCTGTGGAGAAAAAGAGGTATTCATAATCAAAGTTATCATGATTCAAAAGGCTGCTGACAGCACTCTGAAGCAGGGCGTGAACTTACTTTCATAAAAGGTGAGGCAGGTGTAAGTGGGAGACACAGGTGTCGTGTAGTCTACAGGCTTTTTACTGAGGTTATCGCTGGCATACACATTGGCTCCAAACTCCACCAACAGCTCGATCATGTCCACCATGTCGACTCTTGCTGCATGGTGCAAAGCTGTCTCGTGGAACTTCACTGAATTAACATTGGCACCTGCAGGAAGTTGAGATGAACTTAGGTCTGTTTGATTTATGGATTCATTTCAGCTGAAATGATCCCAGTGTTTCGGTAGATCTTGTAATTGTGATTAAATAAAATCCACGCTCATACAGTGCTATTACAGACGACATTAAATTCTGCATAACTGGGATCTTTTGTTTTTTTTGGCTTGGTGGTGTAAGGAGTGTACATGAGTGTACGTTTGTAAAATCCAAACTCACAGCTATGTTGCTCAAGTTTCATGCTAAACTCACCTCTTTGTTCAGTTGCACCATCTCTACTTGTGCTTAAACTTAAAGGTCTCCTGTGGAGCTTCTCGTAAACAAACAAAAGTCATATTTACATTCAGTGATACTCACCGAAACACATATTGTGTATTCTTGAGCTCAAACAAATGGTTCTAATACATTTCCATCCATCCATCCATTTTCTATGCCGCTTATCCCTTTCGGGGTCGCGGGGGGGCCGAAGCCTATCTCGGCTGTCAACGGGCGAGAGGCTGGACCGGTCGCCAGCCGATCGCAGGGCACATACACACACCATTCACACTCACACCTAGGGGCAATTTAGAGTCACCAATCAACCTAATGAGCATGTTTTTGGTCTGTGGGAGGAAGCCGGAGTGCCCGGAGAGAACCCACACATGCACGGGAAGAACATGCAAACTTCACACCGGCCCGGGGATCGAACCGGCAACCTTCTTGCTGTGAGGCACGCGCACTACCTGCTGCGCCACCGTGCAGCCACATTTCCTTCATCGCAAAACAATGCAAAGCTGTTAAAGTATTTTAAATCCAGCATTGTTTACATCCACCTTTACTTGCCAGCAGTCTTCTTCTTCCCTGCCTTTGCTGGCAGCAATGTGCCAGCATATGTTAGCATATGTGCTAACATATGCTGGCACATTGCTGCATATGTTAGCACCTTGCTGCTGCCTGTCCATTAGTGGAACAATATAAAACCTCTGGCAGGACTGTATAACATGTCACAACATACACAAAACAGGCACCCATTCATACAAAAACAGCTCCACGGTGCTGCTAGAGGTCAAAAACTTTACAGGAAAACCTTTAACTAAGCTAACTATAATTAAAACATTATTACTTAGGTAATTAGGTAAAATGGGAGAGAACAGCACTACTCTCTAATGACTGAAATTAAGAGAGCTAAGCACAATAGTCTGTTTAATGAAAAAGGTGAAAGTAATGTATGCTTTTCTGGTTGAACAAAATTTAACATCAACAAAACTCAACACAAAAGCAGCTGCAACTTTCTATTACAAGCAGCTAAGTGGTGCCAGGCAGTCGTTTCCTCACGTGAATGCAGGATAAAATCACTGTTATTCTCATTCCCAACAACAGTAAATGCAGCACAATACAGACTGTTCATGCCATGTGTGACAATAAATGTAAAGGGATGTAGTCTGTCACAGGAAATGTCCTCCATTGTCATGATCCAAGAAGACTTTCCTCTGGCTTTTCTGTCATTAGTCTCCCCATCTTTCTAACATTCACCATGACAGCAGCTAATAAGGAATAACTTACATCTGTACAGGGCAGGCATACAGTTTAAGTTCTGTCTTAAGTCTAAGTTGTAGCCTAACTCCCTAAAGACTTTCAAACTGCTTTTCAGCTTACATATAGCTGGTTGCGACAGCCTGCAGGAGTCTTCTCTGTGTCTAGTGTGAGAAATCTGTAACAAACAGGACTAAATAAGGCAGGCAAGGGAAAAAAAAATGACACCGCCATTCACACACTCTCGACCAGCAGTCTTATTGCTGACCTGCCTTAAGCACCTCCCTGACACAGGCCATGTGTCCTTTGGCACATGCGATGTGGAGGGGAGGACCGAAGTGGACATCATATGCCTCCAGGTGGGCACCACTGGCTATCATCAACTTCACCACTTCAACATTACCTGAAGGGAAGTAAAGATTAGCTGACAGTGAAGGTGTCTGATGGGGTAGGACTGGTTGAATGTGGTCTTATTGCTGCAGAGGCTTTACCTTGTATGCAGGCCTCATGGAGTGGTGAGGCGGTGAGAGCTGTGAGGGACGGGTTAACTTTAGCTCCGTACTCCAAAAGCAGCTTGGCACACTCCAGGCTGCCAGAAGCACAGGCATTACACAGAGGAGTGCTGCCATGGATGGTTCGTACATCCACCTGGAAGACACAATTCCCGTTTTATTCTTTCCATACAACTTTAGATTAACTGTCAGCACAATAGTGGCAGATGTTACTCTTCTTGGAACCATCACAATATGAATAGTGGGTAAACATTATACCATTAATACCTGTATGATCTACATATTGTTTAGTTTTTTAATTACAGTGCCAGAAGCAGTGACTCAAATCCATGGTACCTTTTGAGAATATAGACTGCTTCACAAAGGCAGCATTTATTCTGTTTTAGATTGCCTCACTTCATACTGCTATTCATAAAAAGGTGCTCCAATTTATTTGTACATTTTATTTCATCATATCTACTCAGCACATGTTTGCTCCTCCACATGGGAGGTTGGACCATGGAGTTTTATCCCACCTGGGCTCCAGCTTCCAGCAGCAGCCGGGCACAGTTTGGACGAGCCTGTATGCAGGCTTCATGAAGCGGAGTGATGTTGTCCACCGTCACCATGTTGACCGATGCCCCACTTTCTATCAGCTGTTTCAGCTGCAGGACCCTGCCGTGGGACGCTGCTTCATGCAGGGCAGTCCGGTCTGCCCAGAAACCTCATGCAGACAATAACGCGTAAACAGTTATTATACTATTATATGGGTACCATGAAAGCTTTGTTCAGGTTTTTAATATAAATACATGCACACATTTAAAAAGCTTTTCATAAAGGTGTTTTATATGTGAAGAACTGCTATCTAAATAACCATTAGTCGTAGTTGCTAGCAGTATTAGCTACTATTTGCTTCTCAGCTAGTGCAGTTTCTACAGAAATTTCTTTATATTCTCTAACGTGTGTTTGTCCTGGCATAGTTTCTTCACATTATTAAAATGTTATAACTTCTAATAATAGATATAATAGAGTATTTTGTACTAATCAGTGTCACGTAGCCTACCTTTACTTGCTCAGTAGCCTGTATGTTGCTGTCATGGTTGGCACAGTTTTATATCATTTTAGATATGACACAAAAAGTGACAGTGTCGCGAGCACGGTGTCAACAAAATTGCCTGCCATTCTTCGCATTCTAAAGGTTTCCAACCTTTTTGCTGGCGTGCAAGCTGTTATAAAATTTATCAACAGAGCTCACCGGTATCGCAGAGAAACGAACGGCGTGCAGGTGTCATTTCCATGTTTTACCGGTAAAACACTTAATGCTGGCCTCCAGCTGAACCAGAGAGCTTCCGATATTAGCTGACGTTGCTAGTGTCGAATGGAGAGGCAGCAGAGAATTGTGGGAGTCGTAGTTTTACTGGTGTGAGATTGAGCTGCTGCGACTTCTGACATGACACCTCTGCTGTGGGGTAATACACAATACAGGAATTTAAAGAGATCATGTAGTAAAGCAAAAAGACGTATCACATTTCATGAATAAACTGATGCAATAAGCCAGACATATGCTTTAACTTTTTGTGTGCCCTGCTGATCTGGAAAAAGCTAATAATCATTTAATTATTTCCTCTGGTCGTCATTGGTTATACTCACTCTGCTACATCCTTTTTCATTTAATCTGTCCTATTTTTGGATTGTGGCTGCAATTTCAAACTGGAAATAGAATGTTTCCATTTGTGTCATAAACCAAGTTCAATACCTGACCGTTAAAATAATGCTACAGCTCCTCTAAAGAACATCTGAATGTCTCAGTGCAACAGTTTGGAAGGTGCTTTCTTCACTGCTCTGCTATGGTTGCAGGCTACAGAAACCAAAAACACACAATCGTCAATTAACAACCTCTTACTTTGTTGAAGTCCGTCTAAAGTTCAGGGTTGGTTCATCTTTGCCCTCACATCACTTAAAAGCTGCTGTCAGCAGCAGAAACCTCAAGGTTTATTTCACTTGTGTCATCTTTCATTCCACACAAACACTGAACTGTAAAAAAGAATGGATTCAAACTCAAACACAGCTTTGGTTTTTGACAAAGTTGTTTTTACTTTGCAGTACAGAAATCATTTGAGCCCAATGTTTTGTTTTGTTTTTTTGTTTTTTAAAGTTGTTCACAACAGAGGATATCACAGGGCTCTCATCAATTCAATACTGCTGCAGTACACATTTGGTCCTTCTTAAGCAATTACAGTCAACCACACTTCCATTAATCTGCTGTTAATGCTCAGGTCATCCATCACTTTGCATATTACAGGAACTAATATATCTCCTCTGATGCGTTATAGTAAATCAAGCTGTTGAAAACAGGTTCAGGTGGTTTATGCTGGACTGCAGTCAACCTTGTGGCTTGGCTTATGATATGTATCTGGCTGTGCTGGAGATTAGACAAAAAAGGGGTTAAAAAGACTAATGATATCAAGCCCAGAAACCTCGTTAACCACTTTAATTTCTCAAAAGCTGACAATATAATCAGCTGAGGTGCCACCTTACGTGGCGGGCTGCCATTGCTGGGCCTGAAAAGTGCTTGAGGAACACCGAGCTACTCACATGATGTATTTCAGACGCACAAAGCCAAGCCACCTCTCTCACCCTGACATGAAAAAAATACCTGCAGAGACTAAATAACTGTTGTTTGGATATTATATATCTTCCAAACGCCTTTTATACAACGACAGAAAGACTTGCTCCCCCCCCCAGAATACACAACAACTCTGTTGGATACTACGGATTATGAATCAGTTGATTTGGCATCTTTGGACTAAGCATCATCTTAACACGATGAGGCAGAACAATGTAGGGTATTACTGTATATTAGGCATAATTATTTAGTGCAACAACCATCTGAATGTGATTTGAAAAAGCATAGCTCCCTCCCTGAACCCTATCCAACAATACTATATCATATCTCTCTATGTATCATGAACTTCCTCAATGGGCAAACCATACTTGGAAAATCAGCCAGCCCACTGGTGTGTACATTTTTGTGTAGGTTTTCTATTTTAAGATTTCAGTTGTCGGCAGCGTTGTCTTTGATAATCGGGAGTGTTGCGGACACTTTGCGTCTACTCTGCAGCGTCGCCGAAGATGTCCTGCTTCCTGCGCTCCATCTCGGCAAAGTCAAAGTCTGAGCCCGTCATCCTCCGGTAGATGTCCTTGATGTCGTCGCAGGTGGTCTCAAAGTGAGTTGTGGCGTCGTATGAACGGGAGATGAAAATCTAGAGAGAGGAAAACAAGGTAAAACAGTCAAAGAAGCCTTTTAATCAAAGTATTCCTTCAATGCACAGAGATAAAGAGTTTGGGTCCGATTTCATAGTTTTGATTCTGAAATGAAGCCTTCTGAAATGAAGCCTTAAGTACAAGTACAAGAAAAATAAAAAAAATAAAAAGATAAAACGTTTACATAAGGACAGTGAGAATTCTCTATTAAACTGCAACTGATTTTTTTTTTTTAATGGAGGGAAACAGATGCCTGAAAAGCTTCCTGTGCAGGATATTTTTCTCACTTAACTTCCCCCGTTTATACACTGTGGTGCAACGAGGGCATGTTCTTACATAACAGCGACAGGTGAATGAATCGTTATATTAAATGTAAAAACAACTGTTCTGAAGACTGTGCAGCAGGGCAGGTGATGAGCAGAGCCCGACCACTACGGGCGCGGCTGCGCTCCGTCAAGCTGCATACTGCAGGTTCAAGAGAGAGAAGTAAAACTGTCGCGAGTAGTAGTAATCGTACTGAGTGGATGACGTTCCTGTTGTGGCTTCACGTTAGTTTATACTCTGGTTTGGTTAGATGTGCGCCCAGAGAAAAGTGAGTTCCAGCTGTGTTGTGTTTGCTACTCTTTACATGTTAAATTCGGGTCAATATCTGGTGCTAATAAATGTGTTGCTAATAATTAAGATGCTCGTTATCGCCAGAAACGAGACGAACGGTCATTCATTATATATTTATATTTACGTTACTGACCGTCCTTTTTTTTCCTTTCTCTTACACATGTGTAATATAGACATATTTCTGTTAACTGTGTATTTTGGTCTTTCATGTGTTTTGAGAAAGTTGTGGAGATGGTAGGGATGACTGTTTATGCTGAGTATATTGTGGGTTGTGTTGTTGATTATTATTTCTGTTTATCCCAGAATCACACACACACATGCCCAACCAGATCAGTACGGGTGAAGTTTGTTTAATTAAATCATCATAAATGGAGCACCTGTTTCATTATTGAGTCTTAGGGGAACTTGGTGGACTGCGTTCTAACAGACGCACACTGCGATTATATACAGACGCCAGTCAGTTTCATAAGAGAGCCTTCATCACAACTACCCTTATATGTATGATGAGTACAGCTAATAAGATGAGCAGAAATATAATTCCTATGACTGTTTCTGTGAGCTGGTCTGGCACTGTGCTATGGAACAGTGTTGTGTGTTATATGTAGTGTAGGGATGCACAATATTTATCAGACCGATAAAATATTGGCCAATAAGGGGAGAAATTACATCATTTTTAATCTATCCGATATGTACATTTTATCCGATAAAAAGGTCTGATAAATTTGTTAAATTGGGGAAACTGTTTGCAAGCCGAGGAGCCCCAAAATAGGCCATGACGCGCTGGTTACGTCATCTATCGCGCCTTACTGACAGGACCCAAGCCTAGCCCAGTCTCTGCCAGACTAATAATCAACATGGCCTCACCAGTGTGGTCGTTTTTCTCAGTGGCAGAAGATAACAGCAGCATTGCTGAAAAGTTGTCATCACGGCGAAGGTTTTGAAAGAATACAAAGCAACCGCGGTAGCAGCTAGTGGTGCTAAGGCTAAAACAACAACATGGACTGTGGATGTCCCCATTCAGCAGGCGTTAGAGAACTATAAAAACTTTTCCAAAGACAGTGAAAATGCTAAAGCCATTAACGGCAAAGTGATGGAATTCATAGCGCTGGACAACCAGCCTTTTTCTGTCATCGAGAACCCGGGTTTTCGCAAGTTAATAGCACATTTGGAGCCACGTTACACCCTCCCAAACTGTTGCTTCTTCTCGGATGTGTCCCTCCCTGCCCTCTATGATATCGTTGCCACACACATCTACAACTTGATCGACAAGAACGGACTACATGTAAGTTTTACCACAGACAGTCCGGTCAGCATGTTAAGCTTAACGGCTCAGTGGTTGGATCACGATTTTAATTTGCAAAAAGCAATGCTGCACGCACAGGAGTGCCCTGGGTCACATACAGCAACAATGATATGCCAAGCTTTTGAAACAATGCTCTCACAGTGGAGTATAACAAAAGATCAAGTGCATGTTGTGCTCACGAATAATGCACGAAACATGACAAAGGCTATGGAGGAGTGTGGGCTGTATGGATCCCATAACAAAACATTACTTTTATTAGAACATTATTTTTCATAATTTATTTTCATGTAGGGATCTTTATCGTGCATCCCTAACTAAAATATCAGTTTTTCATCACTGCATCCTAGATTTGTTATTCTCCTGGATGCACCAACTGAAGATTATATGAAGATTATATTACATATAAAAATATGAAGTTATCGGTATCGGCCATGAAAAGCAGGAAATTATCGGTTATCGATATTGGTTGAAATTTTTCATATCGTGCATCACTAATGTTGTGTTAGGGATTTTCTGGCATATTTAATCAATATTAGTTTTTACATGATCAATCCTGCAGTTACATCAGTAATCCTCAAAATGTTTGTTGCTGTAGCCACAAAACAGTGTCTTTACGGCCACCATGTGCATGTTTTAACTAACGAAGGACAAATCACTGAAAGCATTCCACACCTTTCAAGTCTGATTAGGGATTTGACTGTAGAGATGACTTCCTGGCTGAACACATGCTGGTACATGGCTGGTACTTTAACTGTTCCGCCCTCATGGACATTTAGTGATAAATTAAGTGAAGATGTATCAACTGAGACACCTAAATTTACTTTTCAGTATTCCATTCCATTTAAAAGTGCATTGTGTCTATGACTGTGTTAACCAGTTATGTAAAGTGCACTTGACTTGTTGTAAATGGGTTAAAACATGCACAACACAGTCACAAGACAGTCATACCTGGCTGTCGGTGCCCATGTCAGTGGGTGCATACTGGTCACTAATGCTGACAAACTTCTGATCGATGGGCTCCAGTAGGTCCAGGGCCGGCTTGATCTCTTTCTCAGGGTCGTTTGTCTCAACCGTGGTGCTGGCGATGGCGATATATTTACCCTTTGCTGCCACGTTGTGAGCAAAGGAGATCAAACAAACGTAGATGTCTAGAAACAGAAAGAGGAAAGTTAGCAAGAGAAGCATGGTATGGATTTTTCAGATTTCTGGATGCTTTTAATCAAAAATTACGGTCTTCTCATGGCCAAGACCGTATTTTATTTACAGTAAAAAAAGCAATGCAATGTTATAAAGTTTAAGTCATCTGCTCATTCCCTTTGTGCACTCACCGTGCTTCCTGTTGACCTGATACTGGGGGATGATGATCTGGCAAGAGTTGACTTCGCCGGTGTTGCCGATGGGGTGACTCAAGATGCAGATGGCTCTGATCACCTGACCCACTTTGTTGGTGCGATCCATGACGTAGCTGGGGTCACAGATCAGTTGCTTGCACCTGGCAATCTATGGTGGGCAGACAAAGCCAAACGTCAGAGGTCAAGGGAGAGACTTATTCATGAAGAAGTCAAGCAGTTTATAGGATCAAACAAGGAAAATGCATTAAGTGCTGTGTAGTCACATATAACATAAGTTATTCGAGCATAACTAAACAGTTCTTCTGAGGGGTTATTAAATCTAACAGCACGTAGCAATAGGCCAGTGATTTGTGAGGGGTGCTGCAAAATCTAATTTCAAATGAATTAGTGTGAGAGCTGCCACAGCTCTGTCATGTGCAGTGAGTTATTCCTCACACACCTCCAGCAGACTGTGACTGATTAACCTCTTTGCCTGCAATATTCCCGAATGGAAATAACTAGAGATAACAGCTCAACTCTTCTATGTCAGTATGAATGCCTCCAGTTTTTGTGAAGTCAAACATCACACACAATGTCTAAATGGGCTGCACAGGCCACTGAAATCACAGATGTTTAACAAAGAAATCCAACACGTATGAGAACTAAACGCTCACCTCTCCCTCAGACTTCACTCCCACCACCTTCCCATTCTCCATCACGATCTCCTCGATGGGCTTGTTCAACATATATGTCCCACCATAGATGGCACTCAGCCTGGAATGGAAGTACAAAGTGAGACGTCACTTCCTAGTATCAAAAGATATGACCTGAGGGAATGACAGTGAGCTATATGAAACTGTGTGTAATAATAACAATAATAATAACAATTACTGCTTTAAGGGAATTCCTAACTCTTTTTTTCAAAGTCCTGTCAGCACTTTCACTCACATCGCTCATGTCCAGGTATCACAGATTCTAGCAGTTAGAACTAATAATATCAATGTTTCCTTTCCCTTTTAATTGCCCAGTAGGCCACATTAGTGAGCCAGTATGGACATTTCGATATGTTACCGTCACACTGTCACAGCTTACTGAACAGAGCCATCATTAATGCTGTTAGTAACAACTGTATTTTTCCTAAAATGCCAAATCAGCGATTAAACATTGTTTGCAATGTACCCATGGACGTACAGACAACTAGAACTGGATTACTCAAATACTGAAGAAAAATTAGAAACGTGATGATTCTCAGGCAACTTCTGTAAATATAAAGAACACCTTTTTCTATTATTTCTTAGTTGATTTATGCACATGCATTCACAGAGGACATTGGAGCCAACAATATCCCTGGGAAGGGTAAGTCTCATTCAATCTAAAACTAAGTCCATCAGGTCTGATTTTGAAAAAAATTGCAGCAAAAAAGGCACTAAGGAATTTAAAGCAGCCAAATTCCATGAGCTGTGTATCACAGTCTCTGCCAGTGCTGCTGCTGCCCCACCTTCAGCTCTTAAAAAGCTCTGATTTAAGCCAACTCTGGCGAGCAAACACACCCATGCTTTGGTGGAATCCTTTCCAGTGGTTCAAAACTTTTGAGGTGGAGTTTGTGGGGCCGATCAACACTGACTGAAGCTGTACTGTGAGTCACTGTGTGCAACTAGTATCAGCATTTCTTGTACTGTGCATTACCATGAAAAACTTCATGATGCAGAACCACGTATAGGGACTTTTCGCTCCTAGTTCGGTTCCTGCACACCCATAGTTTGTGGACTTTTTGGTCCTGAGAGGTCTATTTTACACATCTGCTGCTCTAATTAGCACAAGCTACTTCAAGCAGTTAAAAGTCCTTGTCCAAACACTTTTTTCCCTCGCAAATTCACCCTCTTCAACCCTGTATGCTGCGGCACACAGATATAACAAATATTTCACATGTATTAAAAGGAGGGTCCCTTACCTGGCAAAACCTTGTGGCAGCTCTCCCAGGCCGTACAGTGGATAGAGGTATGGGCTTTTGCCATATCTGGCCAGGGACTCACTGTAAAGCTTTATCCTGTTTATCGTTTCGATGCAAGGCTGATCCAGGTACCTGAGGAGAGAGAGGTGGCCCATTTCAAACTCTACAAACTGCACTACTTCACAAGGCTGGTGGACAGCATCACATTGTGTGTAATGACGTTGTCATGAAAATAACATTTATCATGGAACTAGAAAGACCACTGACTCATCTGTGCGGTAGAGGGCGAGGGAGTGGCCAGTGAATTCCAAGACATCCTGGCTCAGGTTAAACTTTTTGAAAACATCCCTCATGGTGGTCTTCTTGGGGTCGACATCTTCCATGGTTTTGGGGTCGCTCTCGTCAAAGTTGGCGATGAAGCTCAGGAACTTTTTGAAGCGCCGTTTCTCAAACAACCCCATCAAACCTTAAGGAGAGTTCAGACATGCAGCAAATACCTCAAAAACATTTCCTCTACAGTTTTGGGGTATCCACACATTTTCAGAACATCTGTACAGTCACCGCATGCTCCAATAACTTACTAGATGCCAGAGCCTCAGTCTCAGTCGAGGGGACTTTATGGATTTTGCCTCCCTTGTACACAAAGCTGCCCTCAATCACTTTGAAATCCAGGTAGCGAGTCACCTGTGTGATCAGCAGCATGCGGACCAGCTGACCTGAGAGGAGATGCAAAAATCAGCTTTGCTTTCAGAAAACACAAGACTAAATGAGGCTGTCAATTCTTTCATGAAGCCATTTATTGTGATTTTAGCCGCATCACTGACATTTTTCAGCTGCACTAAGGCCTGTAACGATAATTACATTGAGGACTTAGCATGAGACACGTGGACGCAGGGGCATCCCGACAGCTCACCTGAGAGCGTGCTCCATGCACCAAGGCTGTGTCCTTACCAGTTCAATTACAACCCAGAGTTCTTTGCTGGATGTCATACCCACTTCCCTCTCAGCTCAGATATTGAGCCGGAACATGTCAACTTTGAGTTCAGTTGTTAGTTGAAACTATATATGCCACTTGGATCTAACTTATAGCTATGACTAGGTGATAAAACAATCTCATTAGGGAATCAAGAAAAAATGTACATCTATAAATACATTGATCTGGATAGATCTAACAGCCAATCACACAGCAGAAATAAATGCAACAACAGCCAGTCAGTCTGCAGCTTTTGGCTTATGTGTCAAAGTGCACACGCATTTCCAATGACACAAAATTATTTTGAGCCACCATTGAGTGGAACCAAGGGGCCTCTCTGCCTCTGCTCGCTGTGTCATTACCTGTTCACAGCAGAGACCACAGCGGATGATGTCAACGATGACAATGCTCATTATCCATATGTGCATAAGGAGACAGTGTGATTAACTTATCAAAACCTGCTGAACGAGCAGGACTCAAACTTGCAGAAATGTGATGTCCTTAGTCACTCTGCCACAGTAACATACTGCCCCCTCTTAATCCACACCCGGTTAGCTTTACACAGCCATATTGTATGTTAGTGCTGAAAGTGAACTTGACATTTTGTGAGATTATTTTGGTTATTTATTGCAGTAAAAATGCAAAGAGAACTTGTGAAACATAGCAAACTTGCTGCTCCCAGCTGAAAATACAGGGGTTACATAATCACCCATTGAGGTACAAAGTAGAATTATGAGGACAAGCCGTAGCTAGCTGGTTAGCATGCTATCTTGTGTAGATATGTATGCAACACAATACACAGACCTCTCTGACATAGCGTCTGACCCGTTACATGTTCACGTCATGTTCTGTTGATAATGGTAGTGTAAGTGTAGCCGCTTCATACTCTTTTCTGCACGCCTGTATATTGCTTTCCACTCTTTCCATGACACTGCAGATGCATCCAAATACACACAAAGACAGTCATCATTACGGGTGAGTCCACGGCTTCTTCTGCATATTCTATCCAGGCGCCAGTCCTCACCGAAACCAAACCGAGTACGTGAGAACGTATCTGACACAGACAAATGTGCTACATGAGTGAAAGGGAAACTCTGGACAATGTCTGGACCTGATTCTGCGGACACTGTCTGGAGTTCATGTGAGAAAATGGCTTTAGTGTGTCAGCTATATATTCAGGGCAGGCAGCACAAACTAGCAATCCAGCTGCCTCACAGGATCATGTGATTTGGGCAGCAGGCCTGCTTACCACATCCTGAGGTGACGAGAGAGCAACAGTGGCAATAATGCATCTCTGTTGTTCTCATTTGAGACCTAAAAGCTTTGATTTTGAAAGAAAGATAGTTTTACTGATGAGTCTTTTGTTTTTTTAACTCAAGCATCATCTCATGTGAGGCAGATGTTTTTGTTTGTATGGAAGTCCCAAACAAAAGAAATATGACTATGTATGGTAGGGTATGTTCACCTTAAACCATGTCTTAATTGATTTGTACACTCTGTGGGTCTCATAGCTGTGTGACAGCATACTGTATGTCCACGTCTCATCCAAACTCTCGTTTTAATTACATAGTTCAAGTGAAAAAACACAGCAATCAGTCACAAGTCAGCCTTTCTGATCTATTAGGTATTGAGTATTGAAGCTGTTCACATTAAAAGAGACATATTGCAGATATTTGTTTGACACTTTGCAGGCACTCTGCACCTAAATGTCAGAGGTTGAAGTCACAAGCTGCAGCAGCATGTGATATACAGGTGAGTGATCTAAGCGTACCGTTGGCCATGAGGAACTTAGGGACGAGGTCCACATTCCAATCCCGGGTTTTTCCCATTGACTCAGGAGGTTTGCCAGGAAGGTTGAAGCGCTTGTAGAGCTGTAGGGAGACACAGAACCAGAGTTCACTCACAAGCTACAGCCACCAACTGACACCGGAGCAAAGCCTGTTTATGGGTGAAAAAACTTGTATCAGGCCTTCAGTGTCTCCAGAGGGAGTTGTGTAAAGTCTGACAGATGTCGTCAAGTGATGCCACCTGAGTCAGCATTTGTTGGGGTTCTGCTAAATTGGTCGAGTGCTCAGTTAAAAGCTGGTCTTACTGCAGTAAATCAGCTCTATTTTCAGGAAAGACTATTTCACAAAATGTTTTGCACTGTTTCGTCTTTCAGAACAAGGCTTAATAAAGCATCCACCATGATAAAAAAAAAAAGCTGTGGTGGCCATAAAAGGTTAAAACAAGAACCTCATCATCATAGAGAGAGAGGTAATAATAAAGAAGGAGTAGGTGTTAGTACGAAAGAGCTATGAAGAGATTCCATAAAATAAAACACTGACCTTTTTATTTTGACATCTAGAGCAAATATCAACTCCAAGGCTGCACACTTATACACTTAAACATCCAGCCTATCATATGTTTTTCTGACGGAGGCCATATGATTTGAATGACCTAAACAATAATGACTTGTCTAAACAATAATAATATAACTTTGACTATTACAGCCTGACCTTTCAGTAATTCCTCATTACTCACACCCTTATCAGCAAATACGGTCACTGATTTTTAAGTCAAGTAGGTCACCTACAAGTTCAGTCCATCTTCACCACCTTTCAGTAGAGAAAATCTGTGTAGAAATAACCTGAGTGTGGCTAAGATGTCTGTGTATTTTTTTTTATTCAATAAGTAACCACAGGGTACAGACCAAATGAAACTGTGGTTGCTGTTTAGTTCATTTTTACGCTTGCCCCTCTCTCTCTCTCTCCCGCGTCTCTCTCTCTCTCAACCTGAAATTCAACATGCATGATTTGTGAAGTGGGCATTACCGTCACATTGCTCCAGTTTAACCTCCTCACTGTCACTAAGTCAAGCCAGTGGGATCAGACATCTACTCACATCTTCAAGAGGCGTGATGGAGGCACTCTCAGCTCCGTAGTAAGCGTTGCGGTCCATGTGCAGAACCTTCTTCCCCTTCACCGACATGATGCCTGATAAAATGCATTCCTGTTGGCAGAAAACAAAGAGGAATTAGACCGAGATCAACAGGATGCTGGAAAAATCCACAGGAGCTGTACCTCGCACTCAGCTTGTATCAACATGCACACAATCATCTTTGGATCACGTTACAAATGAGACAAATGCTCTTAACAGTCTATGTTTCTCCTCATGTCTCAATACATTACATCCATCTGTCACACAATCAGCGGTTTTGTTCCCATCGACTGCAATGCTGTGATATACTGGAGAACTCAGTTTGTTTAGTTGTTGAAAATAACTGTACAGTTCGGGGTGCTGCAGTCGCCTAACCTTTAATGCACATACATAAACACAACATCCCTGGTTAGATTTTAAGACACGGTCTAAAAATGCTGAAAACTTTGAAGTTCAAGTACAAATCAATGAACTGGACTTCTTTATGATATATTGGATGTATATAGGGTATCACCGTAGTGGTTATAATAATATATGTGATATGGAGTACATTGGTTTGTCGGGTATTTAAATTCACTGGATTAGCCAAAAAGAGACACTTGCGCATTTCTGCTCAACACAAAGGCTGAATGATGGTCACACCATACATAGCATCATACGACACAACACTAAACTGATGTATGATACATGACTGGGCCATCTGTGCTTTAAATATTTCCCCCAGAGATACTGTGTTTACTTTCTTTACATCACTTTGTAATGTTAAAGACGGCTTGGAACACAAAAGCCTGAAGAGACAATATATGAAATTATTTTTGAGGTTGACAGAACCAAGACTATGACAAGCCATTGGTGCATGCAACAATTCAGTTCTGACACACCCAATACCAACATAATGTCTGACAGGCTTCTGTGCAGCGTGGAGGATGATTATAGCTTTCACTGGGCTGTCAGTCTCAGAGGCTGGGTAATGGTGAGGGAAAATGTGCGTGTTTGCCAGAGTCTGGAATTCCCACAGACCAATGGCCTTAATACGATTAAAGCAGCTGGTTTGTAGATCCGAGGAAATAGCATGTGCATCATGTGACAAAGTTGGTTTTACTCTAAAACAAGTTTTACTACTGAATGTAACAATGGTACAATGTGATTATGTGGTACAACTGGTTTCCTGACATAGCAAAAGAAAAAAAAAAAAACAAAACTGCATCATAATTGCCACTAAGAATTTATTGGACCCATATTGCACAGCATAAGATGCAATGAACGTGTAAGATGGTAGGGCCCTATGATTTCTGTGATGCAGAAAACACACTGAATCAGCTTACCCTGTGTGTTCAAACCGCACAGGGAGGCTGTCCTGCAGAAGGTCTATTCAACAAAAAAAATCAGTGCATGCAGTGTTACATCAACTTCACTGATATTCATTACATTTTGAACATTTTCTTATTGAACCTCTGAAATGTTGTCATCTCTGTCTGATGATGTTTTCATCATAAAACACAGAATTCAGAAAAATTATGACAGAAAACACAATGAGATTTCACTGGGCCCTAAGATTCCTTAATCTCTAACTTTTACTTATTCTTGTCTTTATTGGATAGGGACAGAGAAGAGGCAGACAGGAGATGGGTAAGGGGGGGAGAGGGGGGTATGACATGCAATTCCCGCTGGAATCAAACTGGCTATGGCCATGCAGCATACGCTGTGACCGTTCAGCTAACGGGGCACTCTGGTATTAGGTAACTTTTGTCAGTTAATTTGTCTGCACACTTAACATAATGTCTCCAGAACAAGACAACTCATGACTATTAACCTAATTGTCAAACAAATGACATGTATGAAATCTTTGACAAGCTGAGCTGGCAGGAACGCACATACCACTGCTATCAAAGGCAAATGCAGTGTTGTCTTTCAGCTATAAAAACTCTGTTTTTCCTGTGTGAACATGAGCAGTGATGTCTGAAAACAGTGCAACACTGTGGTCTACTGCACATGTGGTCAACCTAAATTTAACCAAACCTCTAATCGTGCCTCAGTGACATACGTATGTCTCTACATCCTGCAACATCCAAACAAGCTTCTGCATAGGTGCACTCCTAAAATATCACATGCCCCAGTGAAATATGATCATGTCTATTTGTAAATGTCGGGGCTTCTTCTACTGTATGCTCTTGCAATGCCATTGACTTGAAGGACGTACAGTCAGGCTACACATACATCTCTAGGAAAGACAGCAGTTCTGATGTGTCACTGTCACTCCTTTCGGGTGACATGTGACTGAAGCAAACCTGCTGCCGCTTATATAAATACAGGCTTTAACACAGAGCCGGGGGCAGCCTAGTCATCACTACTTCTGCCAGATTGTAGTGGCTGTGCTGACAGAGACGAAAACAAACTGATCCAGTGTACAGTCAGGCAGAAAATTAAGGCAGTATAACACATTGGGACCAGATACAGCCCCAGCTCAATTTTTAACACGCGGGACCCATAAAAATTAGAGTGACGCTGAAAGGCAGCAAAGTCCAGCAGAGAAGGAAGGGGCTGGATGGGTCTCTGCCATTCAAAAAGACACAATCACATGACAGAACATCACAATCAGAGCATGACAGAACTAGCTTTGATTCTAATATACGGAAAATTATCAACACGCTTTCCAATGTTTAAAATCACAAGACTCTGACGGACTTTAATCCACTGGGCTCATAGGATCAACAGAACTGAGAAATTACATAAAAACCCCACTGTGGTTTACTCAGAGGAGGACATTTAGAGCTGAAAAAAATGAATCAATTAATCTTTCAGCGGCCATTATCAAGCAAAAATGGAACACTTTCTCTGTTTCCACATTTCTGTGAGAATTTGCTTCTCTTCTCTGGTTTATATCATTTTAAACTGAGTATCTTTGGGGTTTAGACTGTGGGTTGGACATCAAATTGTGACAGGTATTTTTCAACATTTGCTTATGCTTTAAAAACAAAATAATTAGTTGAATAATAATAAAAATAATAGATTAATCAATAATGAAAGGCAATTATTAGTTGCAACCCTAACAAAGTACAATCACAGCATTTTTATACTGTACTACACAGTATTTAACTAAACTGTGCTTTCCTGTACTGCACTTTTTACTTCACCGTATTCTTCCTAGTTGCATGGTCCATTAAAGTTCTACATTGAAAATAAGTAACAAGCTTATGAAGTCAGATAGGAATGTGCTGCCATCAGCATGTTTTATAAGGTTTTACTGATTGTTTGATCATCACTTGACTGAGCTATGACTGAAACTTCCACATTCTTACTATTACTTACACTGTGAGTAAAGGCAAGCATTGTGTCCCATTTCCTTTCCTTTAACACCACTTCCTCTTTCGACAGGCACAAAGATAGCATCATAATGTTGACTGGTGTACAAAACAAAAACGTTCGTAATCACAATTTCATAACGTCCAACTTGAAAACTTCAAATGTCTTGCTTTGTCTCACCAACAGTCCAAAACGCAAATATATTCTGTTTACTGTCACATAAGATAAAAAAGTACAACAAATCCTCATCAAAGAAGCTGGGACCAGACAATGTTTGGATTTTTTCCTTGAACACTGCCTTCACGGTTAACTGTTTAATAAACTAGGTGCAAAATAACAGACCAATTGCTTAAGCTCCATTTAAATGAGTGCCTATGAATTGCCTTGAATGGAGAACTTTGCCTTTTGGTGGAATATTATTCCATTACAGCATCAATAGTTATTCCTGTGTGCATGATTTGTCCATATTTTCCTCACTACCAGTGGCAATTTTGCATCAGTCACTGAAGATGTTGTGACTGATGTAAAAATCATCACTGTAGTCTCTGTGTACTCCCAACTCACAACTGCCTCAACCACTGAAATGCTGCCTTTTCATCTCTCTCATCTACGGGCAATGAGGTGCTTACTTGGGATCACCAAGTGTATCATAATGTGAATGAGACTGCTTTTAGGTACAGTTGCATATCTTGTGCCAAGCCACTCCCCTCAAGAGTCATTACTAGTGGACAGATGGGAAACCCCATCCCCCGACTACTTCACCCATCAAAAATGCCAAAAGCCCTACAAACAAAGGCTAAAATAATCATCTCCATTCTGGATGTACAGGACCAAGGCGAATTCATTTTGAGGTTTAAAAATTATATAAAAGGTGACTTAGGCCAGAAGATAGCAAGCAAAACAGAGGGCATTCTCTACTTCCATGATCCAATGTGAGTAAAATAATTTACTCATAGTATGTTAGAACCACAATGTTTACTATTTTAACCGTAGGCCTATTAGAAATGTGTGTAATCTGCCAATTTGGTAGACATGGCAGTGCTAGTGTGCAGCACAAAAGTGGACGCCGTGAGGTGTACAGAAGTGAAGTCACAGATTTACATAACAGAACTAAAATCATGTGAAACTGCCCGGAATCGCATTCTGCAGGGCTTTTTCACAGGCTGCCTGGTGAGCAGACTAGCTCTGACTTAACTGAGCTTACAGAGTACTTACAGTGTGCTTTCGGTTCCTCAGTCTTGGTGGAACCACACCCAAATGTGAGCTAAATCAACACCCTGCCCACCAAGATTTAACCAGGCCCCTTTTTGCCAGGCTGCATCTGCCTGTAGCAACACACTTTGCAGGTCAATTTAGAGAAAATTACCCAGGCTTTGTTCAGTCACAGATTATATCAGCATTGAAACTGTGTACAAAAGTTCTCCAGACTAAGAACAGTCAAGAAACTGCAGTGAATTTGGCGCCTTGGGGTTGACAGGAAGTTGCCCAAAGGCCTGCGATTAAGTCCTGAAGTCAGCACGGGATATCCATGTCACGCTTCAGCCACGTACAACTGACAGCAAGTCAGGAGGACTGTCAGGATATACTCCATTTGGTTTTTTACGCTACGGCGTCGTTAATGCTGACAAAACTCATTTCCGGGTAAACAAAACCTGCAATCGCTCGTAAACTGCTACGGCACATTATGCTGGATCATCTTTTTTGGACTTTTAGTCTACAAGTTACAGGACGCAAGAAGTTTCACTTCAAGTTACACGTTAACAACCTATTGCTTAAGTTTCTGACTGACAGTTACAGAGTCCAAAGTAATCCAGCTACTTTGGATTAGCAGGCAGTCCGTTCTTTTCCCAAACTGTCTGATCGATTAAGTCATTGAAAGTGCAGAGGCTTCTTTGTCACAATTAGCTTTACAACGCGTTTAAAGGACTTCATTTTACTCCCTATCCTACTGAGTTCACCACACGGACCGGCGCAGAACGGAAACTTAAGATTGCCTGAGTTAGTTAGCTATGAACTGTAGTGCCGAGTACGCTCATCAAATGTTAGTAGTATTAGTGGTATGTCAACTCTGCCTCCGGTAAAATTACACTATGACTGAGATAAAGTCAACAACCCAGTAGACAGGTAGTGTGGACGAAAGATCTGCGAAGCTGACACGTCGTACTTTTGATGTTAGCAGGCTAATTACTTAGCTTAATTTAGGTCGGCTAACGTTAGCAGACGAATGATCCGCGCATAATCTTATCTTGACTAAGAAAAGCTGCCTGAACTGGCGCCCAACTTCCAAATAACCGGTTAGGTAATGAGGCTCAGTCCATTCACAGTCGACAGAATAGTTAGCAACCACAGTAACAGACTAACAGTTTGAACTCATTTTGTGTAACAGGTATTTTTAATCGTTCCATGCCCTTATAGCAAATGCAGGTAGCATAGTGCTAACAGGTAGCATTAGCTACTTTGCTCAGTTTCTAGTAAGTAACAGGTAGTCACTCACTCTCGGTTAGCGGCTAAGCTAGCTACTTAGCGCTTGCCCTGCTGATTAGGCCCCATTAGCTCAAAGCCGAACTGTCAACCGCTAACGTTGGTAACAGGTTGTAAATCTTTTCCGCGCTGTAGACAACGTCGAATGATTCTTTCTCACCGTGAGCCCTGTGCCCAGAACGATAACGTCGTATTCTTCATTCATTTTTCCAAATCTTTACTCCTCCGTTACTGAATATCGGGAAAGAAGAAAATGGAGATCCGCGGGGCTGAAAATGTGAAGGGGCTGCAGCTCAGCGTCAGGCGCCTCCAGGGGCGTGGCTTCCCAGCCGTCAATCATTTGGAAGACGAGGCGCAAAGAATCGTAACAGGAAGTAGTCTCACCATGTAGGAGGCTAACACACAGCCAAATGACGGGTGGCCAGGTACTGCCAGTTGAGACGTCATAAAATCTGCCTTTTTCCTAAGTTCTCACTTTACCATTAGTTCCCATATAAGTCCCTTCCTCTATTGTATATTTAATGTTTCCCACCCTGCATTTAGAATCAGTGGTCACTCTTGTTCAGTTGGTTTACCAATTTCATTTCTACAATAGATGAAGTGTAGCAGGAACTCATCATCATCATTTGAGGAACTATACCAACAAATGAGGTGTAAAGCAGGGCCATTTAGTCTCACTTCACTATTTGTGTTGCCAGAATCTAATGGCTTAGATTCAGGCTTGACACACCTGTTAAGTAAACCCATGTCATTCATTCAACTGTTCACTGTTAAGTTAGCCTGTAAAGGACTGGTTAAAGGTGATAGTCAGTCAACACACTGATAAAACTGTGGTACAGGCATCCTAGAAAGGTAGATCTCTCATTTCCAGGAGCCTAAAACTAAGCCTAAAATATTCAATTGCAAAACAAAATGTAAAATTACAGAAATTCATCCCAGAAGTATCATTATAACATAATTTATACCCAATACATGCATTTCATCCACACTTACACTGCAAAGCTCTCACGTCTCACGCATTGGGCACGAGACACATGCATTTCAACCCATTCACACGCTCACACGCCACACCTTGTATTTCTCATGCAGAGAAATTACCAATTGCGCCACTATTTTTTATACGGTATCATGCAATCAACCAGCTTACAATATGATACTGTAAAGCCAAATATTATACAACACAGTACCATAGTTCTTTTACAGTTATAAACTGTTGTTATAGATTACAGGAGGTACTCTGCTGAATAGCAGTTTCATGATGGCAACTACAGCTGCCAGTGGTTTACTGTAATTTAACAGGGAAATTTCTTACAGTGGGGGTCAAGGTTTGTGTAAGGGTTAGGCAAGTAGTGGTTATGGTTATGGTTGGATAAGTCTTCAGGAAATGAGTGTAAGTCTATGTAATGTCCCCAGAACTGATGGAAACATGACAGAGAGACAGATGCAGAGGGTTTTTAAGTATGAAGTTTACTGACTTCATGGCTGGATTAACCTGTTTGGAAAAATGGGCAAAATCCCAGGCAAAAGCCCTCATCGGTCTGGGACCCCTGGGCAGTGGCCTGCTTTACCTGTTTGGCTGTCTGTCTCTCTGTTCTCCTCCTAAGAACAAACAAAAACAACAATAATAATAATAACAATAACAGTTGTTGTTGTTGTTAATATTACTATTATTGTTATTATTAGTAGTATTAGTAGTAGTAGTAGTAGTAGTAGTATTAAAATAATTTTGTAGGTGTACTGTTCAACACCATCGCAGTTTGATTTCTAGATGCCATTCCTCCCTTTCATCCCCATGTTTCCTGTCCTGCCCTGTGGTTAATTAAATGTTAGGCAGAATGCCTGAATAATTTCTTTGGACCCAAAGATGCAGACCAGAGAAGGAATCTATCAACAAAAATAATTTATTTTAAACAAGGATTATGCAACAAAAAACACACTCATTAAGAGTGGACAAAATAAACACAAAGCGCACTCAAAGGAAGTGGAAAGAAACAAAGGGAGCTCCGATGAAATGGGCTTCTGAGGCAAGGCACGCGCTGGTGAGGCGGGCAGACAACTGAAACACAGAGCACCCTATGAGTGGCAGTCCAAAACTAATCATTAGCACAACTCACAAAGAGAGGAAATAGCAAAACGTAGTACTCACACTGAATGAACGAAGACAACGGCAGGGATTCAGGACAACCTGGCAACAGGTAGGAGAAAGCTCTCCCCTTTTATCCTGTGCCTAAAACAGGGTCATGCGCATGAGGTGTGCACCTGAGGAGGCGGAGCTGGCCAGGTGTAGAGACACACCCAGCCAGACAGACGGGGGAAAAAAAACAAACAACAAGGAACGAAGGGAAAAAGAGACACGAGGAGCAGACAGGTCTGCAGGATCATAACATTTAAAGCATTATTTTATCATGCAGCATCTTTCATTACGAAAGCAATACAAACATTAATCATGACGACAGGGCAGGAAGCAAAACAAGTGAGATTTCTGCGATTAGAGGAATTAGAAGAAAGAAGTAGAGATAACAGGTTAAAAATATAAGAAAAAATATCATTTGACATTTTAGAACAATTTACACGTGGTACCAAAATCACACAAGAAAAGATTAGTTAACAGCCACACTGTCCAAAAGGGTTTTCAAAAGTGTTTTTCCAGTCACATCTCCTGGAATATTAAAGCATGAACTTTAGCCCTCAGCACGGAATTAGGACCGACCAATGAGGCATAATCAGTGGATCTGAGAAGCTGTATGCACGAGTTATCATGTGATTCATTGGACCATTTTCTAACAATGTGTAAATATTAGTTACGTAAATAAGGCTGAACATGTATTGCTGATGTACATCAAAGAACAACATTATGCAAAGCACCCAACCCTGCTGTTCTCCTCATTTCATTAACAGTGTAGCGACTAGGCCTAGCCTGCTGGAAACCAAAAAGTAAAAGTCGCTGAGAAGCTGAGGTAGGGCTTTGATTGCCAGTTGTATGACGCGCTTCCAAAGAAAGATTTGCTGAGATCATAAATACGTTCATAACTTTTATTATAAAAAAAAACAATAAACTCAGAATAAAATGCCGAAAATATACTTAAAATAATTTACAGCGTTCAATAACAGCATTCAAAACAGCGGTCAACAAAAAATACAGCGACCCACTCACCCCCTCTCTCACTTATTGTGTCTGTCCACCCCACAGGTAAAGGTGCTTATTTAACTGACCACATGCCGCCGCCCACATCCATGTGACCTATCAGAATCATCATAATTATCAAATAACAAATGAACAATCAAAAATAACCAAAATAGCAAATATATACACCATAACAAAATTATTTATTTACACTAAATCCATCATGGCTCCTACAAACAGCAACACGAGTTGTTATAATAAAATGTTTACTGTAATATAAAACTTTAAAGCATTCCTGTTTTGTTATTCAACAATGATGTCTTTAAATGCTTTATCTAAGACATATAGATTCTCTATTTAGAAACAATAAGGCAGCCTGTTGGAACAAAACACCACTGAACAAGTTATCCTTACATTTCTCATCAAATACATTTTGAAAACAAACGCTCCCTTGCTGGGTGGTGCTAGGGTGGTGCATGTTGCAGGGTTTCTGTTATTCTGCGCTGGAGTTTGGAGGATAATTAAACCCAGAATTAAAATGAAATGGGAAACAGAAATATTTAATTCTATTGGGAGGGGGAAACGAACCATTAAGATATAAAGTTATCTCTTATTTTTCATCCTGACGTGCACGGTGTGACAGAAGTTATTCCTGGTACTGGTGAGTGTGACTGTAACCATATTAACTAACAGTTAAAGCAATGGGCAATAATATCCCAACATTTATGTCCATTGACTAGTATCAACTTCATATGACGATGGGTGGCCCATCACTATTAAGTCCCACTATAGCTATAAAAGTGAGTGTAATGTTGGTTTGACATACTGCTTCACATGCCTGTTAAACTTGGCTGACCCCGCTGCTGGTGTTAAGCCTCAAAATGAAAATGATTATGACAACCTTTTTGGCATGTTTGCACCAAAGTAACATTTTCATGAGGTGTGAAATCACACATGAAGTCAGAGCCACTAAAGCTAACTTAATGCTGGGAGCCAGCTAACACTCACTGCTTTTTGGAGTCACAGTGACAGGTACCTGGTTTTCTGAAAAATATATACCCTGGTATATAAAAAAAAAAGAAAAGAAGATCTTTTAACAACACAGCTGTTCTTCTTCTTGTTCTGCTTCTGCTTCAGGTACTTGGAAATAACAGCTTCTTGCAGATTTTTAAAGTCTTTAGGAATGCTGCAGCTGTGTTTTATCAGAGAGAGGTTTAGAGACTCTATTGTGTCCTGTCAAGATTTGTATTGAATGATATTTTAGGGAAAGATTGACACTTTTTAAACGTCAGGTTGGAGTTGTATTGTTCTGATCGTGGTATGAGTGTGTTTTATCAGAGGGCAAAATATTAAAGATTTTGCATCAGCTGCACTTAATAGTGGATTCACTCATAAAATACAAGTGCATGGCACAGCCCTGTACTAACAACAGCACCTCTGCAGTCTGTGCTCCTTTCAGCCTTACCATGTGAGTGTCCAACAAACAACTAGAACCATCGTTATTCAAGTATTCATTTTAAGAACCAGACAGATAAAACAGTGTAAATACACAGCACAGTGCAAATGCACTTCAATGATGTTTATTGAACTGAATGGGGAGTTAGGAGCAAGATAGATGTGGAGATGTGAAGTTATCAGGCCAGTGGCTGGACCTGGTTCTGAATGCTGTCCTGGATGCAATTAAGGCAACATCTGCTTCCAAAAACAAAACTGTTTGACCTGCTTCTCTGCTGGAGCCTTCTCTTCCTTGGGAGACTTTTTTAATCTCCTCATGGACACTCAGATTCAGTTTTGTGATCACTTCTGAAATGTCCGAGTCAGAACTGCAGCCCCAAGAGTATGGTGTAAGATCGCTGTCAAAAAGACGTGTCCATAATTAAAGTTTCGTATTTGTAAAGTTAACAATTTGTGTGTCATAAAAGTTGTTTTACACAAAATTCCGCTGTCATATACGTGAGTCTGTGAAATTGGGTTACGAGTGTTTTTATATGAGTATGAGTCTAAACGCTGTGAGTGCAAAGTCTTGAGAATACAACTCATTTTTCTACGACTACGAAATCTTCACTGTGAATACGAATTCAAGTTTACGGGTACGACTCGAAAAGTGCTGAAATGACGTCACTCAGGTCACAGTCAAGTCGCAGGGGAAAGTAATGATCGGCGATTCCTCCAACTGCGCATGCCCCAGACGCAAACATGCAGGGCAACGCCGCCATCCCCGAAGAGACTTCACAGGTAATGTCAATAATAACGTGCATATGTTATTGATTTCATAATATCGAACCATTTTATACAATATACATTTCTTGGACTCACATACTTATTGCTTTAGCTTGCAAGCTAAAGATATTTACATGCCGATGAAGCTAGCTTAGTGCTATCGTTACTGTGTGCTGTCATTCATAATTTTCGACCAGAGCATTAACAATCAAGCCAGAATTGGGATGAATTAACGTGAACCAGTAACTTTGTGTAAAGTTAACACGGAAAGAGGGAGAAGGTTGATATGGAGAAATAAACCCGGACATGATGATTCATCCTGCTTACTGCACGATTTACGAGTGAAATTATAAATTTGAGACAATAAGTTACTGGTTCATGTTAACTCATCTGGCTTGATTGTTAATGTTCTGGTCGAAAATTATGAGGACAGTGCATTTTTTGAGGGGTAACATTATATGTTTTATAGCTGTTTAGTGCTAACTAATTAGCACTGGCCCACTTCTAATCCCAGTAATGGTAGCACTAAACTAGCTTCATCGGCATGTAAATATCTTTATCTTGCAAGCTAAAGCAATAAGTATGTGAGTTCAAGAAATGCATATTGTATAAAATGGTTCGATTTTATGAAGTAAATAATGGCTATGCACGTTATTATTGACGTTACCTGTGCAGGGCTCTCAAGTTCAGAGTGAGATTTGGCAGTGGCAGTGAGGGGTGGGGTGGGGACGGGGGTCTGATCTGATAAATGACACATAAATTGGTACAAATAAAAATATTTATTCAATTCAGCATTTCTTAGTGCAAGTGTGTGTGTGTGTGTGTGTGTGTGTGTGTGTGTGTGTGTGTGTGGCTCCCGCTCCGGCTCTCAGGCAGGAGACGCTCCGATCGTTGACTTCAAAGAGCGGCTCTACGACCGACACATCACCACTTCCTCTACCTGTTCCACTGTTTTAAAAAATAGTTGCCCAACTTGGTGGGTGTTATCCTGGTAATTTCTCTGAGTGAGAAATGCAAGATATGGCGTGTGAACATGTGAATGGGTTGAAAGGCGTGTGTCTCACGCCCAATGGGTGAGACTTGAAAGCTTTGCCAGTTCAATACAGTTTTGAGGTACATGTAGTTTACTTGAGTATTTCTATTTTATGCTACTTCATATTGTATTTGTAAGTAATACTTCTTACTTCACTACATGTAAATAGTAACTCTGGTTTCTTTGCTGATTCAGATTAACGAATATAATCGACTAAAAGAACATGTTAAAAAAGATAAATGGATACTTCAGCAGTACATAAAGTACCTCAAATAAACTCCAACTTTACAAGCTGCAGTATTAATACATCAGTAACTAAAATCCAGTAAAAAGATGAGGTTTATTGTAAAAGTACCACAGCGTAGAAATACACAAAAGTATACATGTATCACAATCAAAACATCCTTAAAGTACCAAAAGTAACAGTAGATGAATGTATGTCATATTACTGGATGGTAATCGGAGGTACATGAACGAGCCAGAGTCATTCATGATGCAGCGTACTTCCTACACTACCTCTTTATGTACTGCTGGGTAGGTTTATTCATAGTACTGCATCATTTATTAGTTGTGAGATGTAGATTAGAAGTACAAGACAGCAGAAAATGGAAGTACTTCAGTAAAGTAGTACCTCATATTTGTGCTGTACTTAGTTGCATTCTACCTCTGGAAGTCCTGCTTAACGGTCTGGTTGTTGGTGATCAGCCCACGTGTTCCCATGCTGGCTTACAACCACATCAAGGGCAGTGGAAACAGCACCCAGTGCTTCTTCTTCACTTCTTACAAAGAGCCATCACGAGCCATCATCATCCTGGTGGGCATGCACCGTATCCTGACGGTGCTGGAGTTCACCATCCCGCTGGCCATGCTGCTGTTCTGCTCCATCCGGATCTCCAGGTTCCTGAAAGAGCGCCAGACGGGAAAAACCGACAAGGTGCGAAAGGCGATGCGAGTGTGCGCTGCCATCGTTGCCGTGTTCATGATGTGCTTCTTACCCACCACGGTGACGACCATCAGGGTGTGGGTCATCCGCTCATACCGCCCGTGGGACTGTGCCTCCCTCTACACTTTCACCCAGCTCACCATCGTGTCTTTGGGGCTGAACTTCCTGAACTCGGCCCTTGACCCCATCATCTACGTCTTCTCCAGCTCCATGTTCAGGAAGGCGCTCTGCAGCTCGCTGCCCCGCGTCCTGCGCTGCAGACGGGACCCAGGCGACAGCGAGCACACGACTTCCTCATCCGGAACTCAGTCCACCACCCAGCAGGAACTGAAATCCATGAGGGCTGACAGAGGGAGTGAAGCCATGGAGTGAGCGCTTCCTCCAAAATCATGACTGGACCAAGCAGTGCTGAGAAAAATGTTTACACCTGAAATTAAAGTGCACTCTGTACCCAGAGACGGACAAATGCATGTTCAGAGTGTAAATGTGTGATGATGATGATGATGATGATGATGATGATGATGATGATGATGATGATGATGATGATGATGATGATGGGGGATCAGAATGTGGTCAGATCTGCCTGACCACATCTGGATTGTGTTCAGATTTCTGGTGTAAATGCAATGCATAAATATTTTTGTGCTTCATTGCCATCAGTTTGTAATCGCACTTCTGTGTGTGCTTAACTTTTGTGTCATGTTAATGTTGCTTTGAAAAAAACAAATAATCCATATTTTTCATATAAATATTCATTGAATGTTTTTTCACTGATGGTTATCTGTTTTGAGTTCTCTCTCACTCAAACACACACACAGACACAGAGACACACACACACACACACACACACACACACACACACACACACACACACACCATTATCATTATTATTATTATCATGATTGTGATTCTCATTATTGTTGTTTTTAACTGGCCTGCATGTCTTCACTGTTCTCACTGGTATTTTTCTTCCTCATGTTGTTCTGTCACTGTTTTCTCTAAATAAAGATATTTTAACAAAAAACAAAAAAGGTAAAAGAGTGTTGGTGTCAATAAATATATAAAAAAAAAACAAAAAGGAAAAAGAGTGTTAGTGTCAATAAAGATATTTAAAAAAAACAAAAAGGAAAAAGAGTGTTGGTGTCAATAAAGATATTTAAAAAAAAACAAAGTGCCCTTGAAGGTCAAAGCCAATAGAATGGAGTCTTTGTGGCTTTGATGTAGGATTCTATAAATGTGCTCTCTGGCTGTTCTGCAGTCAGAGCATCTTTGAACTTGACCGAGGAGCATTGACATTATTGTTGGAGTACCACAGTCACATAGTTTCAAGAAGTATCTTCACAGGCGAGCACAGTCTACCACAGGCGAGCACAGTCCACCACAGGCGAGCGCAGTCTACCACAGGCGAGCACAGTCTATCACAGGCGAGCACAGTCTACCACAGGCGAGTACAGTCTACCACAGGCGAGCACAGTCTACCACAGGCGAGCGCAGTCTACCACAGGCGAGTACAGTCTACCACAGGCGAGCGCAGTCTACTACAGGCGAGTACAGTCTACCACAGGCGAGTACAGTCTACTACAGGCGAGTACAGTCTACCACAGGCGAGTACAGTCTACTACAGGCGAGTACAGTCTACCACAGGCGAGTACAGTCTACTACAGGCGAGTACAGTCTACCACAGGCGAGTACAGTCTACTACAGGCGAGTACAGTCTACCACAGGCGAGTACAGTCTACTACAGGCGAGCGCAGTTTCTAACAGACAGTTCACTACTGACAGTCTGATGGCACAGACAAGCTTCCCAATCATCAGGGGTCGCCTTGATCATCTGGGCCGTCTGGTCGTCAGCTCAGAGGTGCAACGTCTGCGAGACCAACTTCAATGCTATCAGTTTGCGCACGACTCGATGAACCAGGACTTGGTTCGATACAGGAGGGCGATGTCTGAGTGGAACGAAGAGCGAGAGAAGCTTTGCCACAGCGTGCAGCACCTGCAACAGGACAACAGCAGACTGCAGGAGCTTCTGGAGCTCAAGGAGAGGGAGTTCCAAGATGAACTCAAGAGGACCAAGGAGATGTCCTCCCTCAAGACAAGCGTCCAGTCCCAGACAGAGCAGGTGGAGATCATCCCAGACCAGAGCGACGAGACACTCCAGCTGACACTGGAGAAACTGCAGAGGACGCTGAACCAGGTGATGCACGACCTCTACCTGAGAGACGAGGAGATCGACCTCCTCAAAGAGGAGAAAGACTGTCTGTCTCTCAGGCTCGAGGAGACAACAGCCACCGTGTCCCACAACAGAGCTGAATTTATCCGGTGCGAAAAAGCATGGAAGATCACACACAACAATCTTCAGGAGAAGTTCAGAAAAAAGCTGGCAGAGAAAGAGCAGAGCTGGGAGACGAGAGAGAAGGAGCTGGAAGGAGAAAGGAAACGTCTGGAGGAGCTCCGTCTGAAGGCCAATGAAGGCAATGAAGAGCGAGAGAAGCTTTGCCACAGCGTGCAGCACCTGCAACAGGACAACAGCAGACTGCAGGAGCTTCTGGAGCTCAAGGAGAGGGAGTTCCAAGATGAGCTCAAGAGGACCAAGGAGATGTCCTCCCTCATAGAGCAAGTGGAGATCATCCCAGCCCAGAGCATCGAGATACTCCAGTTGAAACTGGAGAACCAGAAGAGCGTTGTGCTGCAGAATGACCTGCAGATGGCGCTGAACAAGATAACGCACCAGCTCTACCTGAGAGACGAGGAGGTCCACCTCCTCGAGCAGGAGAAAGACCGTCTGTCTCTCGATCTGCAGGAGAAGTTCAGAGAAGAGCTTGCAGAGAAAGTTCAGAGCTGGGAGACGAGAGAGAAGGAGCTGGAAGGAGAAAGGAAACATCTGGAGGAGCTCTGTGTGAAGGCCAACACCAAGAGGAGGGCCTTGGTGTCCCGAAACAAATGGGTCAAGGCTGGACTGAAAAAGGCGGCTACAAAGAAAAAGACAACAGTCAAGAAAACGAATGAGAGCGGAAGGGGGGAGAACGCAAACTCTGAACGCTCCGTCGGGGTCAACGAGACCACCGACAAGCTGCCAGGAGTCGAGGCTGAAATTCTCCACAGCGAGCAGACCGAACCTAACGATCTGCAGGAGAACCTCAGGGAGGAGCTGACCGAAGTCTGCCAGGCGAGAGCCGATCAGACGGAGGAGCAGGAGAAGGACGTGCAAGACGTCCGCCTGAAGGAGGAGAGTAAGAAGGGTCGCTTCAGGTTTCTCTTCAAGACTCCAAAGACAAAGGAGGAGAAGGAAGAGAAGACGAAGCTGAAGGAGGAGAAGAGAAGGGAAAAGAAGGAGAAGAAAATGGAAAAGGAGGAGAAGAAGAGGATGGAAAAGGAGGAGAAGAAAAGGGAAAAGGAGGAGAAGAAGAAGGCAAAGGACGAGGAGAACAGAAAGGCAAAGGAGGAGAAGAAGAAGGCAAAGGAGGAGAAGAAGAAAGCTTAAAAGCTCGCGTCAGAGGACAGTGAGGAGGAGGAGGCTGCTGGTTGTCGGCCCCATGTCGGATAACGGCAGCTCCCTCTTCCTCCCCCATCACCTCTCGACCCTCCCTCCACCGTCCTTCCACCCTCCCTGCCGTCTCCATCGCCCCCCTTCCTCCCTCCACCCCTCTCCTTCACCCCTCCTCACTCCTCCTCCCCCATGGCCTCTCCGCCCCCCCTCCACCCCTGCACCCCTCCCTCCCCCCTCACCGCCTCCCCCCCTTAACCTTTAAAATTTAGATTTAACATTTTAGGTTTAGATTTAACTTTTAAAAATTTGATTTAACATTTTTTCCACACCGCCTTCTTTGGACAGCACCCACAGACACACCTCCACCTTGTTTCCAGGTGACTTAGATTTAACTTTTAGATTAAACATTTATATGAACTTTTAGGTTTCGATTTAACTTTTAAAATTTGGATTTAACATTTTAGGTTTAGATTTAACTTTTAAATCATTGCTAAAACACATTGCTTTAATCAGGACCAAATGAAAAATAAAAATTGGATAAAAAGAAATGCACGCATCTGTCTCTGTGAATGAAGACGGACAGAGGACAAACAGCTGGAAGACATGATGGAGGCTGTGAAGTAGAAGTCCTGCTCTCTGTCATCAAATACTCTTATGGTTCATTTAGAGAATCGACTCACTGTGAAGGTGAAAATAAAATCAGTGTGTTGTCATATTTCACGTGTTTCTGAAACTTTTCTCCTCCAAACATTTCACAAGGTTTCATTTTAAGACCTGTTGAAGGCCAAAGAGGTCCAATCAGGTCATCGGTGTCCAACAGAATGAAGGTTTTTTGGATCAGGACTTCATGTGACGACCCCTCAGATTCATCGGGTGACGTACATGTGTGTACATCAACAAGTGTGTGTTCACTGTGGTCCATCTCAAACGGTTTGACCGTTAGATGTTGAAGGTGTTTATCCAGAGAGGCTCAGGGACAGTTGGACAGTTGTCTCGTGAGGATTTGGCCTCTTTAAACGTCTCGTGGTATTTCGTGGAGTCAAACTGTGACTTCCTGCAGCAGGGAGGTGTCTGAGGAGCAGGTGGCTGCAGATGCTGCCATGTCTCCCTCTAGTGTTTGCTTCTGTAGCTGCTCCTCAGACTTCACATTCACGCTGTTGGTTAGAGTCCTTCAGCTCTGGTTCACTCACAGGAAATATCAGATTTACATTCTTTAAACTGTTGCTGCTTTAATCTACAGCAATGCATCATAGCTATAAGATCATCACACGTTTGCAGCGTGGCCGTCCTGTGAGAACCACGTATCTCATATCTCCAAAACTTCATTTTAGCACAAACATTCCACATCAACGCAGCTGGAGATACGAGCTTTTCACTGGACAGGAAGGAATCTGAAAGGTAACTAAAGCTGTCAGACAAATGAAGGCGAGTAAAAGCACAAAACTGCATGAAATGGAAATACTCAAGGTGGAAGTACCTCGAGTGTGTACTTAAGTGCAGCGCTTGAGTAAATGTACTCAGTTAAATTCTGCATGGCAGAATTGAGTTTGTTTGATCAATAGAGGCGATCGGGTAAAGACGGTTTCAGAGATGTTGGCAGGTGTCTCCTTTGGACGGGACCAGGCCAGCTGTGTCCTCCTGTGTCCCGTCTTTGTGCTAAGCTAACCTAGCTGCTGACTGTATTCATCCCATAGATGTGATACCAAAAACCTGCCACCACAAGACGGCTTACAGGGAGCAGAAAGGGACATTTTCAGCCTGAGAAGGATCCCACAGTGAATCCCACAGTGAATCCCACAGGACAAATCCAATCATCTCCAGACACACAGCGAGTGGCAGCTGTTCTCCTGGCAGATCTCCAAGAGGAGGGAGTGACCGAGGGAGGGACAGACAGGAAGGAGGCCTGAGGAGGCTCGTCCTGCCGGCACGCCACGGCTCCCCAACAGCCCGTCAGTTACTCCGCTGCTGTTTTTCAGAGCTGAATGGTTGCTCGACTCGCTGTGAAAATCGGCAGCCAGTGTGTGATGGTGAGAGGCCGCAGGCAGGCCGGCGACACAAGGCGCACTGTTTAGCCCCCCAGGCCTCGCCGGCCTGTGTGCCAACACTTTGTGTGCCGACCACACGGCTCTGTTACTGTACCGTCTGCTCAGCATGGACGCCTCACAGAACCACTGCTTTTAGACCAAATGACAGAGACTTTCCACTTGAACTTTTCTTTTTCGTGTTCACCGCATGATGCCAGCATGCGTGCAGCCAGGTGTTTCCAGCTAACGTTAGCTAACATCTCGCCTTCAGCTGCTCAGTGGACAGCATCTGATATCTGTCTGTTGAACCACCATAACAATAACATATCACTTATTTGATTTTTATATTAAATCTCACTCTGAACTTACTTCGAAACTTGAGAGTCCTGCTTACACGCATACTAGTTTTTACAAACAGTATTTTCATGCGCATTAATAGACACCAGGCAGCCACAAAGACTACAGAATTATCAGAGGTTGCTGATGTTTAAAGCTCAGGTTTTATTTAGTATCTGACTGCCAACTGCGATGGCAAGCTACAGGCTAATGATGATATCAAAATACAGTCAGATGAAATCATACGCAGGCAAGTGAGCTTACCTTTAACATGTCAAATCATGTATAAACCTCAGTGCACAGCATCTCCAAACAAGATACTTATTCCCATGCAGCAGAAACACCATTACAGCCTTTATAGGTTAGTTTTGGAGACAGTTCTCAAGTTATTACAGTCCATGTCAAGTCTCAAGTCACTGCACCAAAGCCTGGTCAAGTCAAACGATTCTGTCACTCCAGAATACATTGCACAACACTGCAAAGTAAACATTTATTTTGAAGTACACAGATGATTTTCTTTACTTATATTCCATATACAGGGCCAAATCTGTGCTCTGTATCACTATGATGTCCTTTATGATGCGTCTGGTGAGACACGTTCAAACACTCGCACTGCGTCTGGTTTCTTGGCGAGCTGCCGTGCTGTTGTACCCGATGTGTCCTCTGAGTCTTTGAGTCCGAGCTGCAGGAGCGTCCTGGCCGCATGTGCATGCTGACCGATGCAGGCCATGTGAAGAGCTGGGGCGAGAGGAGAAAATAAGGGGGTGGTAAGAGACCATATTGTGTTTTTGCATGTTTTAACCCATTAATCATTAATCCCAATGACATGCATTGTTATCAAAAGACCTGAATATCTGTTTGTTTCAGCTTCTTTCTATGAGCGACATGTTCCTGCAACTTTTTCTGCCAAAGTTGCAAAAGTTTGGGTCATTTCACATATGAGATCTCTGTTTGTTCTGATTTGTCAGGGCTTCTCTGGCTGAAAGTAGATTTTCAGTGGTGAAGCTCACCCCTGCACATGGAGTGTGATGGAGTGTGATCCTGCTTACCAGTTCTTCCCTTTTTGTCCCGAACATGCAGATCTGCACCCAACTCCAGCAGTGTTTTTATAGTAGATGTGTGGCCCTCCTGAAAAACATAGATTGAGAGGTTATTTGTTATTTAACATAAAGATTAAGATTTCCTTTATTCATCACAGATTTTACATACAACACGCAGAGTTGAGGGGGAAACTGCACATGCCATGCATTTTGCGAAATTCTTTCTCCGCTTTTAACCCATCCATGGTCAGTCCTTCCTCCACGGCAGACCAGGAGCGGTGGGCTGCCAGTTGACCGGCACCCGGGGACCAGTTCCATTGTCGTCACCACTGGTCAGGTGGTGATCTTCTTGCATGTTTTTAGGGCTTCTGAGGCAAGGCACAGACAAAACTGAAACACAGAGCACCCTATGAGTGGCAGTCCAGAACTAATCATTAGCACAACTCACAAAGAGAGGAAATAGCAAAACGTAGTACTCACACTGAATGAACGAAGACAACGGCAGGGATTCAGGACAATCTGGGAAAGCTCTCCCCTTTTATCCTGTGCCTAAAACAGGGTCATGCGCATGAGGTGTGCACCTGAGGAGGCGGAGCTGGCCAGGTGTAGAGACACACCCAGCCAGACAGACGGGGGAAAAAAAACAAACAACAAGGAACGAAGGGAAAAAGAGACACGAGGAACAGACAGGTCTGCAGGATCATAACATTTCAAGCATTATTTTATCATGCAGCATCTTTCATTACGAAAGCAATACAAACATTAATCATGACGACAGGGCAGGAAGCAAAACAAGTGAGATTTCTGCGATTAGAGGAATTAGAAGAAAGAAGTAGAGATAACAGGTTAAAAATATAAGAAAAAATATCATTTGACATTTTAGAACAATTTACACGTGGTACCAAAATCACACGAGAAAAGATTAGTTAACAGCCACACTGTCCAAAAGGGTTTTCAAAAGTGTTTTTCCAGTCACATCTCCTGGAATATTAAAGCATGAACTTTAGCCCTCAGCACGGAATTAGGACCGACCAATGAGGCATAATCAGTGGATCTGAGAAGCTGTATGCACATGAGTTATCATGTGATTCATTGGACCATTTTCTAACAATGTGTAAATATTAGTTACGTAAATAAGGCTGAACATGTATTGCTGATGTACATCAAAGAACAACATTATGCAAAGCACCCAACCCTGCTCTTCTCCTCATTTCATTAACAGTGTAGCGACTAGGCCTAGCCTGCTGGAAACCAAAAAGTAAAAGTCGCTGAGAAGCTGAGGTAGGGCTTTGATTGCCAGTTGTATGACGCGCTTCCAAAGAAAGATTTGCTGAGATCATAAATACGTTCATAACTTTTATTATAAAAAAAAACAATAAACTCAGAATAACATGCCGAAATATACTTAAAATAATTTACAGCGTTCAATAACAGCATTCAAAACAGCGGTCAACAAAAAATACAGCGACCCACTCACCCCCTCTCTCACTTATTGTGTCTGTCCACCCCACAGGTAAAGGTGCTTATTTAACTGACCACATGCCGCCGCCCACATCCATGTGACCTATCAGAATCATCATAATTATCAAATAACAAATGAACAATCAAAAATAACCAAAATAGCAAATATATACACCATAACAAAATTATTTATTTACACTAAATCCATCATGGCTCCTACAAACAGCAACACGAGTTGTTATAATAAAATGTTTACTGTAATATAAAACTTTAAAGCATTCCTGTTTTGTTATTCAACAATGATGTCTTTAAATGCTTTATCTAAGACATATAGATTCTCTATTTAGAAACAATAAGGCAGCCTGTTGGAACAAAACACCACTGAACAAGTTATCCTTACATTTCTCATCAAATACATTTTGAAAACAAACGCTCCCTTGCTGGGTGGTGCTAGGGTGGTGCATGTTGCAGGGTTTCTGTTATTCTGCGCTGGAGTTTGGAGGATAATTAAACCCAGAATTAAAATGAAATGGGAAACAGAAATATTTAATTCTATTGGGAGGGGGAAACGAACCATTAAGATATAAAGTTATCTCTTATTTTTCATCCTGACGTGCACGGTGTGACAGAAGTTATTCCTGGTACTGGTGAGTGTGACTGTAACCATATTAACTAACAGTTAAAGCAATGGGCAATAATATCCCAACATTTATGTCCATTGACTAGTATCAACTTCATATGACGATGGGTGGCCCATCACTATTAAGTCCCACTATAGCTATAAAAGTGAGTGTAATGTTGGTTTGACATACTGCTTCACATGCCTGTTAAACTTGGCTGACCCCGCTGCTGGTGTTAAGCCTCAAAATGAAAATGATTATGACAACCTTTTTGGCATGTTTGCACCAAAGTAACATTTTCATGAGGTGTGAAATCACACATGAAGTCAGAGCCACTAAAGCTAACTTAATGCTGGGAGCCAGCTAACACTCACTGCTTTTTGGAGTCACAGTGACAGGTACCTGGTTTTCTGAAAAATATATACCCTGGTATATAAAAAAAAAAAGAAAAGAAGATCTTTTAACAACACAGCTGTTCTTCTTCTTGTTCTGCTTCTGCTTCAGGTACTTGGAAATAACAGCTTCTTGCAGATTTTTAAAGTCTTTAGGAATGCTGCAGCTGTGTTTTATCAGAGAGAGGTTTAGAGACTCTATTGTGTCCTGTCAAGATTTGTATTGAATGATATTTTAGGGAAAGATTGACACTTTTTAAACGTCAGGTTGGAGTTGTATTGTTCTGATCGTGGTATGAGTGTGTTTTATCAGAGGGCAAAATATTAAAGATTTTGCATCAGCTGCACTTAATAGTGGATTCACTCATAAAATACAAGTGCATGGCACAGCCCTGTACTAACAACAGCACCTCTGCAGTCTGTGCTCCTTTCAGCCTTACCATGTGAGTGTCCAACAAACAACTAGAACCATTGTTATTCAAGTATTCATTTTAAGAACCAGACAGATAAAACAGTGTAAATACACAGCACAGTGCAAATGCACTTCAATGATGTTTATTGAACTGAATGGGGAGTTAGGAGCAAGATAGATGTGGAGATGTGAAGTTATCAGGCCAGTGGCTGGACCTGGTTCTGAATGCTGTCCTGGATGCAATTAAGGCAACATCTTCTTCCAAAAACAAAACTGTTTGACCTGCTTCTCTGCTGGAGCCTTCTCTTCCTTGGGAGACTTTTTTAATCTCCTCATGGACACTCAGATTCAGTTTTGTGATCACTTCTGAAATGTCCGAGTCAGAACTGCAGCCCCAAGAGTATGGTGTAAGATCGCTGTCAGAAAGACGTGTCCATAATTAAAGTTTCGTATTTGTAAAGTTAACAATTTGTGTGTCATAAAAGTTGTTTTACACAAAATTCCGCTGTCATATACGTGAGTCTGTGAAATTGGGTTCGGGTTACGAGTGTTTTTATATGAGTATGAGTCTAAAAGCTGTGCGTGCAAAGTCTTGAGAATACAACTCATTTTTCTACGACTACGAAATCTTCACTGTGAATACGAATTCAAGTTTACGGGTACGACTCGAAAAGTGCTGAAATGACGTCACTCAGGTCACAGTCAAGTCGCAGGGGAAAGTAATGATCGGCGATTCCTCCAACTGCGCATGCGCATGCCCCAGACGCAAACATGCAGGGCAACGCCGCCATCCCCGAAGAGACTTCACAGGTAATGTCAATAATAACGTGCATAGCTGTTATTGATTTCATAAAATCGAACCATTTTATACAATATACATTTCTTGGACTCACCTACTTATTGCTTTAGTTTGCAAGCTAAAGATATTTACATGCCGATGAAGCTAGCTTAGTGCTATCGTTACTGGGTGCTATCATTCATAATTTTCGACCAGAGCATTAACAATCAAGCCAGAATTGGGATGAATTAACGTGAACCAGTAACTTTGTGTAAAGTTAACACGGAAAGAGGGAGAAGGTTGATATGGAGAAATAAACCCGGACATGATGATTCATCCTGCTTACTGCACGATTTACGAGTGAAATTATAAATTTGAGACAATAAGTTACTGGTTCATGTTAACTCATCTGGCTTGATTGTTAATGTTCTGGTCGAAAATTATGAGGACAGTGCATTTTTTGAGGGGTAACATTATATGTTTTATAGCTGTTTAGTGCTAACTAATTAGCACTGGCCCACTTCTAATCCCAGTAATGGTAGCACTAAACTAGCTTCATCGGCATGTAAATATCTTTATCTTGCAAGCTAAAGCAATAAGTATGTGAGTTCAAGAAATGCATATTGTATAAAATGGTTCGATTTTATGAAGTAAATAATGGCTATGCACGTTATTATTGACGTTACCTGTGCAGGGCTCTCAAGTTCAGAGTGAGATTTGGCAGTGGCAGTGAGGGGTGGGGTGGGGACGGGGGTCTGATCTGATAAATGACACATAAATTGGTACAAATAAAAATATTTATTCAATTCAGCATTTCTTAGTGCAAGTGTGTGTGTGTGTGTGTGTGTGTGTGTGTGTGTGTGTGTGTGTGGCTCCCGCTCCGGCTCTCAGGCAGGAGACGCTCCGATCGTTGACTTCAAAGAGCGGCTCTACGACCGACACATCACCACTTCCTCTACCTGTTCCACTGTTTTAAAAAATAGTTGCGCAACTTGGTGGGTGTTATCCTGGTAATTTCTCTGAGTGAGAAATGCAAGATATGGCGTGTGAACATGTGAATGGGTTGAAAGGCGTGTGTCTCACGCCCAATGGGTGAGACTTGAAAGCTTTGCCAGTTCAATACAGTTTTGAGGTACATGTAGTTTACTTGAGTATTTCTATTTTATGCTACTTCATATTGTATTTGTAAGTAATACTTCTTACTTCACTACATGTAAATAGTAACTCTGGTTTCTTTGCTGATTCAGATTAACGAATATAATCGACTAAAAGAACATGTTAAAAAAGATAAATGGATACTTCAGCAGTACATAAAGTACCTCAAATAAACTCCAACTTTACAAGCTGCAGTATTAATACATCAGTAACTAAAATCCAGTAAAAAGATGAGGTTTATTGTAAAAGTACCACAGCGTAGAAATACACAAAAGTATACATGTATCACAATCAAAACATCCTTAAAGTACCAAAAGTAACAGTACTCATTCTGCAGATGAATGTATGTCATATTACTGGATGGTAATCGGAGGTACATGAATGAGCCAGAGTCATTCATGATGCAGCGTACTTCCTACACTACCTCTTTATGTACTGCTGGGTAGGTTTATTCATAGTACTGCATCATTTATTAGTTGTGAGATGTAGATTAGAAGTACAAGACAGCAGAAAATGGAAGTACTTCAGTAAAGTAGTACCTCATATTTGTGCTGTACTTAGTTGCATTCTACCTCTGGAAGTCCTGCTTAACGGTCTGGTTGTTGGTGATCAGCCCACGTGTTCCCATGCTGGCTTACAACCACATCAAGGGCAGTGGAAACAGCACCCAGTGCTTCTTCTTCACTTCTTACAAAGAGCCATCACGAGCCATCATCATCCTGGTGGGCATGCACCGTATCCTGACGGTGCTGGAGTTCACCATCCCGCTGGCCATGCTGCTGTTCTGCTCCATCCGGATCTCCAGGTTCCTGAAAGAGCGCCAGACGGGAAAAACCGACAAGGTGCGAAAGGCGATGCGAGTGTGCGCTGCCATCGTTGCCGTGTTCATGATGTGCTTCTTACCCACCACGGTGACGACCATCAGGGTGTGGGTCATCCGCTCATACCGCCCGTGGGACTGTGCCTCCCTCTACACTTTCACCCAGCTCACCATTGTGTCTTTGGGGCTGAACTTCCTGAACTCGGCCCTTGACCCCATCATCTACGTCTTCTCCAGCTCCATGTTCAGGAAGGCGCTCTGCAGCTCGCTGCCCCGCGTCCTGCGCTGCAGACGGGACCCAGGCGACAGCGAGAACACGACTTCCTCATCGGGAACTCAGTCCACCACCCAGCAGGAACTGAAATCCACGAGGGCTGACAGAGGGAGTGAAGCCATGGAGTGAGTGCTTCCTCCAAAATCATGACTGGACCCAGCAGTGCTGAGAAAAACGTTTACACCTGAAATTAAAGTGCACTCTGTACCCAGAGACGGACAAATGCATGTTCAGAGTGTAAATGTGTGATGATGATGATGATGATGATGATGATGATGATGATGATGATGATGATGATGATGATGATGGGGGATCAGAATGTGGTCAGATCTGCCTGACCACATCTGGATTGTGTTCAGATTTCTGGTGTAAATGCAATGCATAAATATTTTTGTGCTTCATTGCCATCAGTTTGTAATCGCACTTCTGTGTGTGCCTAACTTTTGTGTCATGTTAATGTTGCTTTGAAAAAAACAAATAATCCATATTTTTCATATAAATATTCATTGAATGTTTTTTCACTGATGGTTATCTGTTTTGAGTTTTCTCTCACTCAAACACACACACACACACACACACACACACACACACACACACACACACACACACACACACACCATTATTATTATTATTATTATTATCATGATTGTGATTCTCATTATTGTTGTTTTTAACTGGCCTGCATGTCTTCACTGTTCTCACTGGTATTTTTCTTCCTCATGTTGTTCTGTCACTGTTTTCTTTAAATAAAGATATTTTAACAAAAAACAAAAAAGGTAAAAGAGTGTTGGTGTCAATAAATATATTAAAAAAAAAACAAAAAGGAAAAAGAGTGTTAGTGTCAATAAAGATATTTAAAAAAAACAAAAAGGAAAAAGTGTTGGTGTCAATAAAGATATTTAAAAAAAAACAAAGTGCCCTTGAAGGTCAAAGCCAATAGAATGGAGTCTTTGTGGCTTTGATGTAGGATTCTATAAATGTGCTCTCTGGCTGTTCTGCAGTCAGAGCATCTTTGAACTTGACCGAGGAGCATTGACATTATTGTTGGAGTACCACAGTCACATAGTTTCAAGAAGTATCTTCACAGGCGAGCACAGTCTACCACAGGCGAGCACAGTCTACCACAGGCGAGCACAGTCTACCACCACAGGCGAGCGCAGTCTACTACAGGCGAGTGCAGTCTACCACAGGCGAGTACAGTCTACCACAGGCGAGTACAGTCTACTACAGGCGAGTACAGTCTACCACAGGCGAGTACAGTCTACTACAGGCGAGTACAGTCTACTACAGGCGAGCGCAGTTTCTAACAGACAGTTCACTACTGACAGTCTGATGGCACAGACAAGCTTCCCAATCATCAGGGGTCGCCTTGATCATCTGGGCCGTCTGGTCGTCAGCTCAGAGGTGCAACGTCTGCGAGACCAACTTCAATGCTATCAGTTTGCGCACGACTCGATGAACCAGGACTTGGTTCGATACAGGAGGGCGATGTCTGAGTGGAACGAAGAGCGAGAGAAGCTTTGCCACAGCGTGCAGCACCTGCAACAGGACAACAGCAGACTGCAGGAGCTTCTGGAGCTCAAGGAGAGGGAGTTCCAAGATGAACTCAAGAGGACCAAGGAGATGTCCTCCCTCAAGACAAGCGTCCAGTCCCAGACAGAGCAGGTGGAGATCATCCCAGACCAGAGCGACGAGACACTCCAGCTGACACTGGAGAAACTGCAGAGGACGCTGAACCAGGTGATGCACGACCTCTACCTGAGAGACGAGGAGATCGACCTCCTCAAAGAGGAGAAAGACTGTCTGTCTCTCAGGCTCGAGGAGACAACAGCCACCGTGTCCCACAACAGAGCTGAATTTATCCGGTGCGAAAAAGCATGGAAGATCACACACAACAATCTTCAGGAGAAGTTCAGAAAAAAGCTGGCAGAGAAAGAGCAGAGCTGGGAGACGAGAGAGAAGGAGCTGGAAGGAGAAAGGAAACGTCTGGAGGAGCTCCGTCTGAAGGCCAATGAAGGCAATGAAGAGCGAGAGAAGCTTTGCCACAGCGTGCAGCACCTGCAACAGGACAACAGCAGACTGCAGGAGCTTCTGGAGCTCAAGGAGAGGGAGTTCCAAGATGAGCTCAAGAGGACCAAGGAGATGTCCTCCCTCATAGAGCAAGTGGAGATCATCCCAGCCCAGAGCATCGAGATACTCCAGTTGAAACTGGAGAACCAGAAGAGCGTTGTGCTGCAGAATGACCTGCAGATGGCGCTGAACAAGGTGACGCACCAGCTCTACCTGAGAGACGAGGAGGTCCACCTCCTCGAGCAGGAGAAAGACCGTCTGTCTCTCGATCTGCAGGAGAAGTTCAGAGAAGAGCTTGCAGAGAAAGTGCAGAGCTGGGAGACGAGAGAGAAGGAGCTGGAAGGAGAAAGGAAACATCTGGAGGAGCTCTGTGTGAAGGCCAACACCAAGAGGAGGGCCTTGGTGTCCCGAAACAAATGGGTCAAGGCTGGACTGAAAAAGGCGGCTACAAAGAAAAAGACAACAGTCAAGAAAACGAATGAGAGCGGAAGGGGGGAGAACGCAAACTCTGAACGCTCCGTCGGGGTCAACGAGACCACCGACAAGCTGCCAGGAGTCGAGGCTGAAATTCTCCACAGCGAGCAGACCGAACCTAACGATCTGCAGGAGAACCTCAGGGAGGAGCTGACCGAAGTCTGCCAGGCGAGAGCCGATCAGACGGAGGAGCAGGAGAAGGACGTGCAAGACGTCCGCCTGAAGGAGGAGAGTAAGAAGGGTCGCTTCAGGTTTCTCTTCAAGACTCCAAAGACAAAGGAGGAGAAGGAAGAGAAGACGAAGCTGAAGGAGGAGAAGAGAAGGGAAAAGAAGGAGAAGAAAATGGAAAAGGAGGAGAAGAAGAGGATGGAAAAGGAGGAGAAGAAAAGGGAAAAGGAGGAGAAGAAGAAGGCAAAGGACGAGGAGAACAGAAAGGCAAAGGAGGAGAAGAAGAAGGCAAAGGAGGAGAAGAAGAAAGCTTAAAAGCTCGCGTCAGAGGACAGTGAGGAGGAGGAGGCTGCTGGTTGTCGGCCCCAGGTCGGATAACGGCAGCTCCCTCTTCCTCCCCCATCACCTCTCGACCCTCCCTCCACCGTCCTTCCACCCTCCCTGCCATCTCCATCGCCCCCCTTCCTCCCTCCACCCCTCTCCTTCACCCCTCCTCACTCCTCCTCCCCCATGGCCTCTCCGCCCCCCCTCCACCCCTGCACCCCTCCCTCCCCCCCCACCGCCTCCCCCCCTTAACCTTTAAAATTTAGATTTAACATTTTAGGTTTAGATTTAACTTTTAAAAATTTGATTTAACATTTTTTCCACACCGCCTTCTTTGGACAGCACCCACAGACACACCTCCACCTTGTTTCCAGGTGACTTAGATTTAACTTTTAGATTAAACATTTAGATTAACTTTTAGGTTTCGATTTAACTTTTAGATTAAACATTTATATTAACTTTTAGGTTTCGATTTAACTTTTAAAATTTGGATTTAACTTTAAAAATTTAGATTTAACATTTTAGGTTTAGATTTAACTTTTAAATCATTGCTAAAACACATTGCTTTAATCAGGACCAAATGAAAAATAAAAATTGGATAAAAAGAAATGCATGTATCTGTCTCTGTGAATGAAGACGGACAGAGGACAAACAGCTGGAAGACATGATGGAGGCTGTGAAGTAGAAGTCCTGCTCTCTGTCATCAAATACTCATATGGTTCATTTAGAGAATCGACTCACTGTGAAGGTGAAAATAAAATCAGTGTGTTGTCGTATTTCACGTGTTTCTGAAACTTTTCTCCTCCAAACATTTCACAAGGTTTCATTTTAAGACCTGTTGAAGGCCAAAGAGGTCCAATCAGGTCATCGGTGTCCAACAGAATGAAGGTTTTTTGGATCAGGACTTCATGTGACGACCCCTCAGATTCAACGGGTGACGTACATGTGTGTACATCAACAAGTGTGTGTTCACTGTGGTCCATCTCAAACGGTTTGACCGTTAGATGTTGAAGGTGTTTATCCAGAGAGGCTCAGGGACAGTTGGACAGTTGTCTCGTGAGGATCTGGCCTCTTTAAACGTCTCGTGGTATTTCGTGGAGTCAAACTGTGACTTCCTGCAGCAGGGAGGTGTCTGAGGAGCAGGTGGCTGCAGATGCTGCCATGTCTCCCTCTAGTGTTTGCTTCTGTAGCTGCTCCTCAGACTTCACATTCACGCTGTTGGTTAGAGTCCTTCAGCTCTGGTTCACTCACAGGAAATATCAGATTTACATTCTTTAAACTGTTGCTGCTTTAATCTACAGCAATGCATCATAGCTATAAGATCATCACACGTTTGCAGCGTGGCCGTCCTGTGAGAACCACGTATCTCATATCTCCAAAACTTCATTTTAGCACAAACATTCCACATCAACGCAGCTGGAGATACGAACTTTTCACTGGACAGGAAGGAATCTGAAAGGTAACTAAAGCTGTCAGACAAATGAAGGCGAGTAAAAGCACAAAGCTGCATGAAATGGAAATACTCAAGGTGGAAGTACCTCGAGTGTGTACTTGAGTAAATGTACTCAGTTAAATTCTGCATGGCAGAATTGAGTTTGTTTGATCAATAGAGGCGATCGGGTAAAGACGGTTTCAGAGATGTTGGCAGGTGTCTCCTTTGGACGGGGCCAGGCCAGCTGTGTCCCCCTGTGTCCTGTCTTTGTGCTAAGCTAACCTAGCTGCTGACTGTATTCATCCCATAGATGTGATACCAAAAACCTGCCACCACAAGACGGCTTACAGGGAGCAGAAAGGGACATTTTCAGCCTGAGAAGGATCCCACAGTGAATCCCACAGGACAAATCCAATCATCTCCAGACACACAGCGAGTGGCAGCTGTTCTCCTGGCAGATCTCCAAGAGGAGGGAGTGACCGAGGGAGGGACAGACAGGAAGGAGGCCTGAGGAGGCTCGTCCTGCCGGCACGCCACGGTTCCCCAACAGCCCGTCAGTTACTCCGCTGCTGTTTTTCAGAGCTGAATGGTTGCTCGACTCGCTGTGAAAATCGGCAGCCAGTGTGTGATGGTGAGAGGCCGCAGGCAGGCTGGCGACACAAGGCGCACTGTTTAGCCCCCCAGGCCTCGCCGGCCTGTGTGCCAACACTTTGTGTGCCGACCACACGGCTCTGTTTCTGTACCGTCTGCTCAGCATGGACGCCTCACAGAACCACTGCTTTTAGACCAAATGACAGAGACTTTCCACTTGAACTTTTCTTTTTCGTGTTCACCGCATGATGCCAGCATGCGTGCAGCCAGGTGTTTCCAGCTAACGTTAGCTAACATCTCGCCTTCAGCTGCTCAGTGGACAGCATCTGATATCTGTCTGTTGAACCACCATAACAATAACATATCACTTATTTGATTTTTATATTAAATCTCACTCTGAACTTAGTTCGAAACTTGAGAGTCCTGCTTACACGCATACTAGTTTTTACAAACAGTATTTTCATGCGCATTAATAGACACCAGGCAGCCACAAAGACTACAGAATTATCAGAGGTTGCTGATGTTTAAAGCTCAGGTTTTATTTAGTATCTGACTGCCAACTGCGATGGCAAGCTACAGGCTAATGATGATATCAAAATACAGTCAGATGAAATCATACGCAGGCAAGTGAGCTTACCTTTAACATGTCAAATCATGTATAAACCTCAGTGCACAGCATCTCCAAACAAGATACTTATTCCCATGCAGCAGAAACACCATTACAGCCTTTATAGGTTAGTTTTGGAGACAGTTCTCAAGTTATTACAGTCCATGTCAAGTCTCAAGTCACTGCACCAAAGCCTGGTCAAGTCAAACGATTCTGTCACTCCAGAATACATTGCACAACACTGCAAAGTAAACATTTATTTTGAAGTACACAGATGATTTTCTTTACTTATATTCCATATACAGGGCCAAATCTGTGCTCTGTATCACTATGATGTCCTTTATGATGCGTCTGGTGAGACACGTTCAAACACTCGCACTGCGTCTGGTTTCTTGGCGAGCTGCCGTGCTGTTGTACCCGATGTGTCCTCTGAGTCTTTGAGTCCGAGCTGCAGGAGCGTCCTGGCCGCATGTGCATGCTGACCGATGCAGGCCATGTGAAGAGCTGGGGCGAGAGGAGAAAATAAGGGGGTGGTAAGAGACCATATTGTGTTTTTGCATGTTTAACCCATTAATCATTAATCCCGATGACATGCATTGTTATCAAAAGACCTGAATATCTGTTTGTTTCAGCTTCTTTCTATGAGCGACATGTTCCTGCAACTTTTTCTGCCAAAGTTGCAAAAGTTTGGGTCATTTCACATATGAGATCTCTGTTTGTTCTGATTTGTCAGGGCTTCTCTGGCTGAAAGTAGATTTTCAGTGGTGAAGCTCACCCCTGCACATGGAGTGTGATGGAGTGTGATCCTGCTTACCAGTTCTTCCCTTTTTGTCCCGAACATGCAGATCTGCACCCAACTCCAGCAGTGTTTTTATAGTAGATGTGTGGCCCTCCTGAAAAACATAGATTGAGAGGTTATTTGTTATTTAACATAAAGATTAAGATTTCCTTTATTCATCACAGATTTTACATACAACACGCAGAGTTGAGGGGGAAACTGCACATGCCATGCATTTTGCGAAATTCTTTCTCCGCTTTTAACCCATCCATGGTCAGTCCTTCCTCCACGGCAGACCAGGAGCGGTGGGCTGCCAGTTGACCGGCACCCGGGGACCAGTTCCATTGTCGTCACCACTGGTCAGGTGGTGATCTTCTTGCATGTTTTTAGGGCTTCTGAGGCAAGGCACAGACAAAACTGAAACACAGAGCACCCTATGAGTGGCAGTCCAGAACTAATCATTAGCACAACTCACAAAGAGAGGAAATAGCAAAACGTAGTACTCACACTGAATGAACGAAGACAACGGCAGGGATTCAGGACAATCTGGGAAAGCTCTCCCCTTTTATCCTGTACCTAAAACAGGGTCATGCGCATGAGGTGTGCACCTGAGGAGGCGGAGCTGGCCAGGTGTAGAGACACACCCAGCCAGACAGACGGGGGAAAAAAAACAAACAACAAGGAACGAAGGGAAAAAGAGACACGAGGAGCAGACAGGTCTGCAGGATCATAACATTTAAAGCATTATTTTATCATGCAGCATCTTTCATTACGAAAGCAATACAAACATTAATCATGACGACAGGGCAGGAAGCAAAACAAGTGAGATTTCTGCGATTAGAGGAATTAGAAGAAAGAAGTAGAGATAACAGGTTAAAAATATAAGAAAAAATATCATTTGACATTTTAGAACAATTTACACGTGGTACCAAAATCACACAAGAAAAGATTAGTTAACAGCCACACTGTCCAAAAGGGTTTTCAAAAGTGTTTTTCCAGTCACATCTCCTGGAATATTAAAGCATGAACTTTAGTCCTCAGCACGGAATTAGGACCGACCAATGAGGCATAATCAGTGGATCTGAGAAGCTGTATGCACATGAGTTATCATGTGATTCATTGGACCATTTTCTAACAATGTGTAAATATTAGTTACGTAAATAAGGCTGAACATGTATTGCTGATGTACATCAAAGAACAACATTATGCAAAGCACCCAACCCTGCTCTTCTCCTCATTTCATTAACAGTGTAACGACTAGGCCTAGCCTGCTGGAAACCAAAAAGTAAAAGTCGCTGAGAAGCTGAGGTAGGGCTTTGATTGCCAGTTGTATGACGCGCTTCCAAAGAAAGATTTGCTGAGATCATAAATACGTTCACAACTTTTATTATAAAAAAAACAATAAACTCAGAATAACATGCCGAAATATACTTAAAATAATTTACAGCGTTCAATAACAGCATTCAAAACAGCGGTCAACAAAAAATACAGCGACCCACTCACCCCCTCTCTCACTTATTGTGTCTGTCCACCCCACAGGTAAAGGTGCTTATTTAACTGACCACATGCCGCCGCCCACATCCATGTGACCTATCAGAATCATCATAATTATCAAATAACAAATGAACAATCAAAAATAACCAAAATAGCAAATATATACACCATAACAAAATTATTTATTTACACTAAATCCATCATGGCTCCTACAAACAGCAACACGAGTTGTTATAATAAAATGTTTACTGTAATATAAAACTTTAAAGCATTCCTGTTTTGTTATTCAACAATGATGTCTTTAAATGCTTTATCTAAGACATATAGATTCTCTATTTAGAAACAATAAGGCAGCCTGTTGGAACAAAACACCACTGAACAAGTTATCCTTACATTTCTCATCAAATACATTTTGAAAACAAACGCTCCCTTGCTGGGTGGTGCTAGGGTGGTGCATGTTGCAGGGTTTCTGTTATTCTGCGCTGGAGTTTGGAGGATAATTAAACCCAGAATTAAAATGAAATGGGAAACAGAAATATTTAATTCTATTGGGAGGGGGAAACGAACCATTAAGATATAAAGTTATCTCTTATTTTTCATCCTGACGTGCACGGTGTGACAGAAGTTATTCCTGGTACTGGTGAGTGTGACTGTAACCATATTAACTAACAGTTAAAGCAATGGGCAATAATATCCCAACATTTATGTCCATTGACTAGTATCAACTTCATATGACGATGGGTGGCCCATCACTATTAAGTCCCACTATAGCTATAAAAGTGAGTGTAATGTTGGTTTGACATACTGCTTCACATGCCTGTTAAACTTGGCTGACCCCGCTGCTGGTGTTAAGCCTCAAAATGAAAATGATTATGACAACCTTTTTGGCATGTTTGCACCAAAGTAACATTTTCATGAGGTGTGAAATCACACATGAAGTCAGAGCCACTAAAGCTAACTTAATGCTGGGAGCCAGCTAACACTCACTGCTTTTTGGAGTCACAGTGACAGGTACCTGGTTTTCTGAAAAATATATACCCTGGTATATAAAAAAAAAGAAAAGAAGATCTTTTAACAACACAGCTGTTCTTCTTCTTGTTCTGCTTCTGCTTCAGGTACTTGGAAATAACAGCTTCTTGCAGATTTTTAAAGTCTTTAGGAATGCTGCAGCTGTGTTTTAGAGACTCTATTGTGTCCTGTCAAGATTTGTATTGAATGATATTTTAGGGAAAGATTGACACTTTTTAAACGTCAGGTTGGAGTTGTATTGTTCTGATCGTGGTATGAGTGTGTTTTATCAGAGGGCAAAATATTAAAGATTTTGCATCAGCTGCACTTAATAGTGGATTCACTCATAAAATACAAGTGCATGGCACAGCCCTGTACTAACAACAGCACCTCTGCAGTCTGTGCTCCTTTCAGCCTTACCATGTGAGTGTCCAACAAACAACTAGAACCATCGTTATTCAAGTATTCATTTTAAGAACCAGACAGATAAAACAGTGTAAATACACAGCACAGTGCATATGCACTTCAATGATGTTTATCGAACTGAATGGGGAGTTAGGAGCAAGATAGATGTGGAGATGTGAAGTTATCAGGCCAGTGGCTGGACCTGGTTCTGAATGCTGTCCTGGATGCAATTAAGGCAACATCTGCTTCCAAAAACAAAACTGTTTGACCTGCTTCTCTGCTGGAGCCTTCTCTTCCTTGGGAGACTTTTTTAATCTCCTCATGGACACTCAGATTCAGTTTTGTGATCACTTCTGAAATGTCCGAGTCAGAACTGCAGCCCCAAGAGTATGGTGTAAGATCGCTGTCAGAAAGACGTGTCCATAATTAAAGTTTCGTATTTGTAAAGTTAACAATTTGTGTGTCATAAAAGTTGTTTTACACAAAATTCCGCTGTCATATACGTGAGTCTGTGAAATTGGGTTACGAGTGTTTTTATATGAGTATGAGTCTAAACGCTGTGAGTGCAAAGTCTTGAGAATACAACTCATTTTTCTACGACTACGAAATCTTCACTGTGAATACGAATTCAAGTTTACGGGTACGACTCGAAAAGTGCTGAAATGACGTCACTCAGGTCACAGTCAAGTCGCAGGGGAAAGTAATGATCGGCAATTCCTCCAACTGCGCATGCGCATGCCCCAGACGCAAACAGGCAGGGCAACGCCGCCATCCCCGAAGAGACTTCACAGGTAATGTCAATAATAACGTGCATATGTTATTGATTTCATAATATCGAACCATTTTATACAATATACATTTCTTGGACTCACCTACTTATTGCTTTAGCTTGCAAACTAAAGATATTTACATGCCGATGAAGCTAGCTTAGTGCTATCGTTACTGTGTGCTATCATTCATAATTTTCGACCAGAGCATTAACAATCAAGCCAGAATTGGGATGAATTAACGTGAACCAGTAACTTTGTGTAAAGTTAACACGGAAAGAGGGAGAAGGTTGATATGGAGAAATAAACCCGGACATGATGAATCATCCTGCTTACTGCACGATTTACGAGTGAAATTATAAATTTGAGACAATAAGTTACTGGTTCATGTTAACTCATCTGGCTTGATTGTTAATGTTCTGGTCGAAAATTATGAGGACAGTGCATTTTTTGAGGGGTAACATTATATGTTTTATAGCTGTTTAGTGCTAACTAATTAGCACTGGCCCACTTCTAATCCCAGTAATGGTAGCACTAAACTAGCTTCATCGGCATGTAAATATCTTTATCTTGCAAGCTAAAGCAATAAGTATGTGAGTTCAAGAAATGCATATTGTATAAAATGGTTCGATTTTATGAAGTAAATAATGGCTATGCACGTTATTATTGACGTTACCTGTGCAGGGCTCTCAAGTTCAGAGTGAGATTTGGCAGTGGCAGTGAGGGGTGGGGTGGGGACGGGGGTCTGATCTGATAAATGACACATAAATTGGTACAAATAAAAATATTTATTCAATTCAGCATTTCTTAGTGCAAGTGTGTGTGTGTGTGTGTGTGTGTGTGTGTGTGTGTGTGTGTGTGTGTGTGTGTGTGTGTGTGTGTGTGTGTGTGTGTGTGTGTGTGTGGCTCCCGCTCCGGCTCTCAGGCAGGAGACGCTCCGATCGTTGACTTCAAAGAGCGGCTCTACGACCGACACATCACCACTTCCTCTACCTGTTCCACTGTTTTAAAAAATAGTTGCAACTTGGTGGGTGTTATCCTGGTAATTTCTCTGAGTGAGAAATGCAAGATATGGCGTGTGAACATGTGAATGGGTTGAAAGGCGTGTGTCTCACGCCCAATGGGTGAGACTTGAACGCTTTGCCAGTTCAATACAGTTTTGAGGTACATGTAGTTTACTTGAGTATTTCTATTTTATGCTACTTCATATTGTATTTGTAAGTAATACTTCTTACTTCACTACATGTAAATAGTAACTCTGGTTTCTTTGCTGATTCAGATTAAAGAATATAATCGACTAAAAGAACATGTTAAAAAAGATAAATGGATACTTCAGCAGTACATAAAGTACCTCAAATAAACTCCAACTTTACAAGCTGCAGTATTGATACATCAGTAACTAAAATCCAGTAAAAAGATGAGGTTTATTGTAAAAGTACCACAGCGTAGAAATACACAAAAGTATACATGTATCACAATCAAAACATCCTTAAAGTACCAAAAGTAACAGTAGATGAATGTATGTCATATTACTGGATGGTAATCGGAGGTACATGAACGAGCCAGCGTCATTCATGATGCAGCGTACTTCCTACACTACCTCTTTATGTACTGCTGGGTAGGTTTATTCATAGTACTGCATCATTTATTAGTTGTGAGATGTAGATTAGAAGTACAAGACAGCAGAAAATGGAAGTACTTCAGTAAAGTAGTACCTCATATTTGTGCTGTACTTAGTTGCATTCTACCTCTGGAAGTCCTGCTTAACGGTCTGGTTGTTGGTGATCAGCCCACGTGTTCCCATGCTGGCTTACAACCACATCAAGGGCAGTGGAAACAGCACCCAGTGCTTCTTCTTCACTTCTTACAAAGAGCCATCACGAGCCATCATCATCCTGGTGGGCATGCACCGTATCCTGACGGTGCTGGAGTTCACCATCCCGCTGGCCATGCTGCTGTTCTGCTCCATCCGGATCTCCAGGTTCCTGAAAGAGCGCCAGACGGGAAAAACCGACAAGGTGCGAAAGGCGATGCGAGTGTGCGCTGCCATCGTTGCCGTGTTCATGATGTGCTTCTTACCCACCACGGTGACGACCATCAGGGTGTGGGTCATCCGCTCATACCGCCCGTGGGACTGTGCCTCCCTCTACACTTTCACCCAGCTCACCATCGTGTCTTTGGGGCTGAACTTCCTGAACTCGGCCCTTGACCCCATCATCTACGTCTTCTCCAGCTCCATGTTCAGGAAGGCGCTCTGCAGCTCGACAGCTCAACAGCAGGCGACAGCGAGCACACGACTTCCTCATCGGGAACTCAGTCCACCACCCAGCAGGAACTGAAATCCATGAGGGCTGACAGAGGGAGTGAAGCCATGGAGTGAGCGCTTCCTCCAAAATCATGACTGGACCAAGCAGTGCTGAGAAAAACGTTTACACCTGAAATTAAAGTGCACTCTGTACCCAGAGACGGACAAATGCATGTTCAGAGTGTAAATGTGTGATGATGATGATGATGATGATGATGATGATGATGATGATGATGATGATGGGGGATCAGAATGTGGTCAGATCTGCCTGACCACATCTGGATCGTGTTCAGATCTCTGGTGTAAATGCAATGCATAAATATTTTTGTGCTTCATTGCCATCAGTTTGTAATCGCACTTCTGTGTGTGACTAACTTTTGTGTCATATTAATGTTGCTTTGAAAAAAACAAATAATCCATATTTTTCATATAAATATTCATTGAATGTTTTTTCACTGATGGTTATCTGTTTTGAGTTCTCGCTCACTCAAACACACACACAGACACACACACACGCACGCACGCACACACACACACACACACACACCATTATTATTATTATTATCATGATTGTGATTCTCATTATTGTTGTTTTTAACTGGCCTGCATGTCTTCACTGTTCTCACTGGTATTTTTCTTCCTCATGTTGTTCTGTCACTGTTTTCTCTAAATAAAGATATTTTAACAAAAAACAAAAAAGGTAAAAGAGTGTTGGTGTCAATAAATATATTAAAAAAAAACAAAAAGGAAAAAGAGTGTTAGTGTCAATAAAGATATTTTAAAAAAACAAAAAGGAAAAAGAGTGTTGGTGTCAATAAAGATATTTAAAAAAAAACAAAGTGCCCTTGAAGGTCAAAGCCAATAGAATGGAGTCTTTGTGGCTTTGATGTAGGATTCTATAAATGTGCTCTCTGGCTGTTCTGCAGTCAGAGCATCTTTGAACTTGACCGAGGAGCATTGACATTATTGTTGGAGTACCACAGTCACATAGTTTCAAGAAGTATCTTCACAGGCGAGCACAGTCTACCACAGCGAGTACAGTCTACCACAGGCGAGCGCAGTCTACCACAGGCGAGCACAGTCTACTACAGGCGAGCACAGTCTACCACCACAGGCGAGCGCAGTCTACCACAGGCGAGTACAGTCTACTACAGGCGAGTACAGTCTACCACAGGCGAGTACAGTCTACTACAGGCGAGTACAGTCTACCACAGGCGAGTACAGTCTACCACAGGCGAGTACAGTCTACTACAGGCGAGCGCAGTTTCTAACAGACAGTTCACTACTGACAGTCTGATGGCACAGACAAGCTTCCCAATCATCAGGGGTCGCCTTGATCATCTGGGCCGTCTGGTCGTCAGCTCAGAGGTGCAACGTCTGCGAGACCAACTTCAATGCTATCAGTTTGCGCACGACTCGATGAACCAGGACTTGGTTCGATACAGGAGGGCGATGTCTGAGTGGAACGAAGAGCGAGAGAAGCTTTGCCACAGCGTGCAGCACCTGCAACAGGACAACAGCAGACTGCAGGAGCTTCTGGAGCTCAAGGAGAGGGAGTTCCAAGATGAACTCAAGAGGACCAAGGAGATGTCCTCCCTCAAGACAAGCGTCCAGTCCCAGACAGAGCAGGTGGAGATCATCCCAGACCAGAGCGACGAGACACTCCAGCTGACACTGGAGAAACTGCAGAGGACGCTGAACCAGGTGATGCACGACCTCTACCTGAGAGACGAGGAGATCGACCTCCTCAAAGAGGAGAAAGACTGTCTGTCTCTCAGGCTCGAGGAGACAACAGCCACCGTGTCCCACAACAGAGCTGAATTTATCCGGTGCGAAAAAGCATGGAAGATCACACACAACAATCTTCAGGAGAAGTTCAGAAAAAAGCTGGCAGAGAAAGAGCAGAGCTGGGAGACGAGAGAGAAGGAGCTGGAAGGAGAAAGGAAACGTCTGGAGGAGCTCCGTCTGAAGGCCAATGAAGGCAATGAAGAGCGAGAGAAGCTTTGCCACAGCGTGCAGCACCTGCAACAGGACAACAGCAGACTGCAGGAGCTTCTGGAGCTCAAGGAGAGGGAGTTCCAAGATGAGCTCAAGAGGACCAAGGAGATGTCCTCCCTCATAGAGCAAGTGGAGATCATCCCAGCCCAGAGCATCGAGATACTCCAGTTGAAACTGGAGAACCAGAAGAGCGTTGTGCTGCAGAATGACCTGCAGATGGCGCTGAACAAGATAACGCACCAGCTCTACCTGAGAGACGAGGAGGTCCACCTCCTCGAGCAGGAGAAAGACCGTCTGTCTCTCGATCTGCAGGAGAAGTTCAGAGAAGAGCTTGCAGAGAAAGTTCAGAGCTGGGAGACGAGAGAGAAGGAGCTGGAAGGAGAAAGGAAACATCTGGAGGAGCTCTGTGTGAAGGCCAACACCAAGAGGAGGGCCTTGGTGTCCCGAAACAAATGGGTCAAGGCTGGACTGAAAAAGGCGGCTACAAAGAAAAAGACAACAGTCAAGAAAACGAATGAGAGCGGAAGGGGGGAGAACGCAAACTCTGAACGCTCCGTCGGGGTCAACGAGACCACCGACAAGCTGCCAGGAGTCGAGGCTGAAATTCTCCACAGCGAGCAGACCGAACCTAACGATCTGCAGGAGAACCTCAGGGAGGAGCTGACCGAAGTCTGCCAGGCGAGAGCCGATCAGACGGAGGAGCAGGAGAAGGACGTGCAAGACGTCCGCCTGAAGGAGGAGAGTAAGAAGGGTCGCTTCAGGTTTCTCTTCAAGACTCCAAAGACAAAGGAGGAGAAGGAAGAGAAGACGAAGCTGAAGGAGGAGAAGAGAAGGGAAAAGAAGGAGAAGAAAATGGAAAAGGAGGAGAAGAAGAGGATGGAAAAGGAGGAGAAGAAAAGGGAAAAGGAGGAGAAGAAGAAGGCAAAGGACGAGGAGAACAGAAAGGCAAAGGAGGAGAAGAAGAAGGCAAAGGAGGAGAAGAAGAAAGCTTAAAAGCTCGCGTCAGAGGACAGTGAGGAGGAGGAGGCTGCTGGTTGTCGGCCCCATGTCGGATAACGGCAGCTCCCTCTTCCTCCCCCATCACCTCTCGACCCTCCCTCCACCGTCCTTCCACCCTCCCTGCCGTCTCCATCGCCCCCCTTCCTCCCTCCACCCCTCTCCTTCACCCCTCCTCACTCCTCCTCCCCCATGGCCTCTCCGCCCCCCCTCCACCCCTGCACCCCTCCCTCAGCCCTCCCCCCTCACCGCCTCCCCCCCTTAACTTTTGAAATTTAGATTTAACATTTTAGGTTTAGATTTAACTTTTAAAATTTTGATTTAACATTTTTTCCACACCGCCTTCTTTGGACAGCACCCACAGACACACCTCCACCTTGTTTCCAGGTGACTTAGATTTAACATTTAGATTTAGATTTAACTTTTAGATTAAACATTTATATTAACTTTTAGGTTTCGATTTAACTTTAAAAATTTAGATTTAACATTTTAGGTTTAGATTTAACTTTTAAATCATTGCTAAAACACATTGCTTTAATCAGGACCAAATGAAAAATAAAAATTGGATAAAAAGAAATGCACGCATCTGTCTCTGTGAATGAAGACGGACAGAGGACAAACAGCTGGAAGACATGATGGAGGCTGTGAAGTAGAAGTCCTGCTCTCTGTCATCAAATACTCTTATGGTTCATTTAGAGAATCGACTCACTGTGAAGGTGAAAATAAAATCAGTGTGTTGTCGTATTTCACGTGTTTCTGAAACTTTTCTCCTCCAAACATTTCACAAGGTTTCATTTTAAGACCTGTTGAAGGCCAAAGAGGTCCAATCAGGTCATCGGTGTCCAACAGAATGAAGGTTTTTTGGATCAGGACTTCATGTGACGACCCCTCAAATTCATCGGGTGACCCTCTGGTGGGCCCCACCCCGGTACATGTACATGTACATATATACATGTACACACAAACATACATTTCTATACATACACACATGCGTATATACGTACATGTGTGTACATCAACAAGTGTGTGTTCACTGTGGTCCATCTCAAACGGTTTGACCGTTAGATGTTGAAGGTGTTTATCCAGAGAGGCTCAGGGACAGTTGGACAGTTGTCTCGTGAGGATTTGGCCTCTTGAAACGTCTCGGTGGTATTTCGTGGAGTCAAACTGTGACTTCCTGCAGCAGGGAGGTGTCTGAGGAGCAGGTGGCTGCAGATGCTGCCATGTCTCCCTCTAGTGTTTGCTTCTGTAGCTGCTCCTCAGACTTCACATTCACGCTGTTGGTTAGAGTCCTTCAGCTCTGGTTCACTCACAGGAAATATCAGATTTACATTCTTTAAACTGTTGCTGCTTTAATCTACAGCAATGCATCATAGCTATAAGATCATCACACGTTTGCAGCGTGGCCGTCCTGTGAGAACCACGTATCTCATATCTCCAAAACTTCATTTTAGCACAAACATTCCACATCAACGCAGCTGGAGATACGAACTTTTCACTGGACAGGAAGGAATCTGAAAGGTAACTAAAGCTGTCAGACAAATGAAGGCGAGTAAAAGCACAAAGCTGCATGAAATGGAAATACTCAAGGTGGAAGTACCTCGAGTGTGTACTTGAGTAAATGTACTCAGTTAAATTCTGCATGGCAGAATTGAGTTTGTTTAATCAATAGAGGCGATCGGGTAAAGACGGTTTCAGAGATGTTGGCAGGTGTCTCCTTTGGACGGGGCCAGGCCAGCTGTGTCCCCCTGTGTCCTGTCTTTGTGCTAAGCTAACCTAGCTGCTGACTGTATTCATCCCATAGATGTGATACCAAAAACCTGCCACCACAAGAGGGCTTACAGGGAGCAGAAAGGGACATTTTCAGCCTGAGAAGGATCCCACAGTGAATCCCACAGTGAATCCCACAGGACAAATCCAATCATCTCCAGACACACAGCGAGTGGCAGCTGTTCTCCTGGCAGATCTCCAAGAGGAGGGAGTGACCGAGGGAGGGACAGACAGGAAGGAGGCCTGAGGAGGCTCGTCCTGCCGGCACGCCACGGCTCCCCAACAGCCCGTCAGTTACTCCGCTGCTGTTTTTCAGAGCTGAATGGTTGCTCGACTCGCTGTGAAAATCGGCAGCCAGTGTGTGATGGTGAGAGGCCGCAGGCAGGCCGGCGACACAAGGCGCACTGTTTAGCCCCCCAGGCCTCGCCGGCCTGTGTGCCAACACTTTGTGTGCCGACCACACGGCTCTGTTACTGTACCGTCTGCTCAGCATGGACGCCTCACAGAACCACTGCTTTTAGACCAAATGACAGAGACTTTCCACTTGAACTTTTCTTTTTCGTGTTCACCGCATGATGCCAGCATGCGTGCAGCCAGGTGTTTCCAGCTAACGTTAGCTAACATCTCGCCTTCAGCTGCTCAGTGGACAGCATCTGATATCTGTCTGTTGAACCACCATAACAATAACATATCACTTATTTGATTTTTATATTAAATCTCACTCTGAACTTACTTCGAAACTTGAGAGTCCTGCTTACACGCATACTAGTTTTTACAAACAGTATTTTCATGCGCATTAATAGACACCAGGCAGCCACAAAGACTACAGAATTATCAGAGGTTGCTGATGTTTAAAGCTCAGGTTTTATTTAGTATCTGACTGCCAACTGCGATGGCAAGCTACAGGCTAATGATGATATCAAAATACAGTCAGATGAAATCATACGCAGGCAAGTGAGCTTACCTTTAACATGTCAAATCATGTATAAACCTCAGTGCACAGCATCTCCAAACAAGATACTTATTCCCATGCAGCAGAAACACCATTACAGCCTTTATAGGTTAGTTTTGGAGACAGTTCTCAAGTTATTACAGTCCATGTCAAGTCTCAAGTCACTGCACCAAAGCCTGGTCAAGTCAAACGATTCTGTCACTCCAGAATACATTGCACAACACTGCAAAGTAAACATTTATTTTGAAGTACACAGATGATTTTCTTTACTTATATTCCATATACAGGGCCAAATCTGTGCTCTGTATCACTATGATGTCCTTTATGATGCGTCTGGTGAGACACGTTCAAACACTCGCACTGCGTCTGGTTTCTTGGCGAGCTGCCGTGCTGTTGTACCCGATGTGTCCTCTGAGTCTTTGAGTCCGAGCTGCAGGAGCGTCCTGGCCGCATGTGCATGCTGACCGATGCAGGCCATGTGAAGAGCTGGGGCGAGAGGAGAAAATAAGGGGGTGGTAAGAGACCATATTGTGTTTTTGCATGTTTAACCCATTAATCATTAATCCCAATGACATGCATTGTTATCAAAAGACCTGAATATCTGTTTGTTTCAGCTTCTTTCTATGAGCGACATGTTCCTGCAACTTTTTCTGCCAAAGTTGCAAAAGTTTGGGTCATTTCACATATGAGATCTCTGTTTGTTCTGATTTGTCAGGGCTTCTCTGGCTGAAAGTAGATTTTCAGTGGTGAAGCTCACCCCTGCACATGGAGTGTGATGGAGTGTGATCCTGCTTACCAGTTCTTCCCTTTTTGTCCCGAACATGCAGATCTGCACCCAACTCCAGCAGTGTTTTTATAGTAGATGTGTGGCCCTCCTGAAAAACATAGATTGAGAGGTTATTTGTTATTTAAGATAAAGATTAAGGTTTCCTTTATTCATCACAGATTTTACATACAACACGCAGAGTTGAGGGGGAAACTGCACATGCCATGCATTTTGTGAAATTCTTTCTCCGCTTTTGAGCCATCCATGGTCAGTCCTTCCTCCACGGCAGACCAGGAGCGGTGGGCTGCCAGTTGACCGGCACCCGGGGACCAGTTCCATTGTCGTCACCACTGGTCAGGTGGTGATCTTCTTGCATGTTTTTAGGGCTTCTGAGGCAAGGCACAGACAAAACTGAAACACAGAGCACCCTATGAGTGGCAGTCCAGAACTAATCATTAGCACAACTCACAAAGAGAGGAAATAGCAAAACGTAGTACTCACACTGAATGAACGAAGACAACGGCAGGGATTCAGGACAATCTGGGAAAGCTCTCCCCTTTTATCCTGTGCCTAAAACAGGGTCATGCGCATGAGGTGTGCACCTGAGGAGGCGGAGCTGGCCAGGTGTAGAGACACACCCAGCCAGACAGACGGGGGAAAAAAAACAAACAACAAGGAAAGAAGGGAAAAAGAGACACGAGGAGCAGACAGGTCTGCAGGATCATAACATTTAAAGCATTATTTTATCATGCAGCATCTTTCATTACGAAAGCAATACAAACATTAATCATGACGACAGGGCAGGAAGCAAAACAAGTGAGATTTCTGCGATTAGAGGAATTAGAAGAAAGAAGTAGAGATAACAGGTTAAAAATATAAGAAAAAATATCATTTGACATTTTAGAACAATTTACACGTGGTACCAAAATCACACGAGAAAAGATTAGTTAACAGCCACACTGTCCAAAAGGGTTTTCAAAAGTGATTTTCCAGTCACATCTCCTGGAATATTAAAGCATGAACTTTAGCCCTCAGCACGGAATTAGGACCGACCAATGAGGCATAATCAGTGGATCTGAGAAGCTGTATGCACATGAGTTATCATGTGATTCATTGGACCATTTTCTAACAATGTGTAAATATTAGTTACGTAAATAAGGCTGAACATGTATTGCTGATGTACATCAAAGAGCAACATTATGCAAAGCACCCAACCCTGCTGTTCTCCTCATTTCATTAACAGTGTAGCGACTAGGCCTAGCCTGCTGGAAACCAAAAAGTAAAAGTCGCTGAGAAGCTGAGGTAGGGCTTTGATTGCCAGTTGTATGACGCGCTTCCAAAGAAAGATTTGCTGAGATCATAAATACGTTCATAACTTTTATTATAAAAAAAAACAATAAACTCAGAATAACATGCCGAAATATACTTAAAATAATTTACAGCGTTCAATAACAGCATTCAAAACAGCGGTCAACAAAAAATACAGCGACCCACTCACCCCCTCTCTCACTTATTGTGTCTGTCCACCCCACAGGTAAAGGTGCTTATTTAACTGACCACATGCCGCCGCCCACATCCATGTGACCTATCAGAATCATCGTAATTATTAAATAACAAATGAACAATCAAAAATAACCAAAATAGCAAATATATACACCATAACAAAATTATTTATTTACACTAAATCCATCATGGCTCCTACAAACAGCAACACGAGTTGTTATAATAAAATGTTTACTGTAATATAAAACTTTAAAGCATTCCTGTTTTGTTATTCAGCAATGATGTCTTTAAATGCTTTATCTAAGACATATAGATTCTCTATTTAGAAACAATAAGGCAGCCTGTTGGAACAAAACACCACTGAACAAGTTATCCTTACATTTCTCATCAAATACATTTTGAAAACAAACGCTCCCTTGCTGGGTGGTGCTAGGGTGGTGCATGTTGCAGGGTTTCTGTTATTCTGCGCTGGAGTTTGGAGGATAATTAAACCCAGAATTAAAATGAAATGGGAAACAGAAATATTTAATCCTATTGGGAGGGGGAAACGAACCATTAAGATATAAAGTTATCTCTTATTTTTCATCCTGACGTGCACGGTGTGACAGAAGTTATTCCTGGTACTGGTGAGTGTGACTGTAACCATATTAACTAACAGTTAAAGCAATGGGCAATAATATCCCAACATTTATGTCCATTGACTAGTATCAGCTTCATATGAAGATGGGTGGCCCATCACTATTAAGTCCCACTATAGCTATAAAAGTGAGTGTAATGTTGGTTTGACATACTGCTTCACATGCCTGTTAAACTTGGCTGACCCCGCTGCTGGTGTTAAGCCTCAAAATGAAAATGATTATGACAACCTTTTTGGCATGTTTGCACCAAAGTAACATTTTCATGAGGTGTGAAATCACACATGAAGTCAGAGCCACTAAAGCTAACTTAATGCTGGGAGCCAGCTAACACTCACTGCTTTTTGGAGTCACAGTGACAGGTACCTGGTTTTCTGAAAAATATATACCCTGGTATATAAAAAAAAAAAGAAAAGAAGATCTTTTAACAACACAGCTGTTCTTCTTCTTGTTCTGCTTCTGCTTCAGGTACTTGGAAATAACAGCTTCTTGCAGATTTTTAAAGTCTTTAGGAATGCTGCAGCTGTGTTTTATCAGAGAGAGGTTTAGAGACTCTATTGTGTCCTGTCAAGATTTGTATTGAATGATATTTTAGGGAAAGAGTGACACTTTTTAAACGTCAGGTTGGAGTTGTATTGTTCTGATCGTGTTATGAGTGTGTTTTATCAGAGGGCAAAATATTAAAGATTTTGCATCAGCTGCACTTAATAGTGGATTCACTCATAAAATACAAGTGCATGGCACAGCCCTGTACTAACAACAGCACCTCTGCAGTCTGTGCTCCTTTCAGCCTTACCATGTGAGTGTCCAACAAACAACTAGAACCATCGTTATTCAAGTATTCATTTTAAGAACCAGACAGATAAAACAGTGTAAATACACAGCACAGTGCATATGCACTTCAATGATGTTTATCGAACTGAATGGGGAGTTAGGAGCAAGATAGATGTGGAGATGTGAAGTTATCAGGCCAGTGGCTGGACCTGGTTCTGAATGCTGTCCTGGATGCAATTAAGGTAACATCTGCTTCCAAAAACAAAACTGTTTGACCTGCTTCTCTGCTGGAGCCTTCTCTTCCTTGGGAGACTTTTTTAATCTCCTCATGGACACTCAGATTCAGTTTTGTGATCACTTCTGAAATGTCCGAGTCAGAACTGCAGCCCCAAGAGTATGGTGTAAGATCGCTGTCAAAAAGACGTGTCCATAATTAAAGTTTCGTATTTGTAAAGTTAACAATTTGTGTGTCATAAAAGTTGTTTTACACAAAATTCCGCTGTCATATACCTGAGTCTGTGAAATTGGGTTACGAGTGTTTTTATATGAGTATGAGTCTAAACGCTGTGAGTGCAAAGTCTTGAGAATACAACTCATTTTTCTACGACTACGAAATCTTCACTGTGAATACGAATTCAAGTTTACGGGTACGACTCGAAAAGTGCTGAAATGACGTCACTCAGGTCACAGTCAAGTCGCAGGGGAAAGTAATGATCGGCGATTCCTCCAACTGCGCATGCGCATGCCCCAGACGCAAACATGCAGGGCAACGCCGCCATCCCCGAAGAGACTTCACAGGTAATGTCAATAATAACGTGCATATGTTATTGATTTCATAATATCGAACCATTTTATACAATATACATTTCTTGGACTCACATACTTATTGCTTTAGCTTGCAAGCTAAAGATATTTACATGCCGATGAAGCTAGCTTAGTGCTATCGTTACTGGGTGCTATCATTCATAATTTTCCACCAGAGCATTAACAATCAAGCCAGAATTGGGATGAATTAACGTGAACCAGTAACTTTGTGTAAAGTTAACACGGAAAGAGGGAGAAGGTTGATATGGAGAAATAAACCCGGACATGATGATTCATCCTGCTTACTGCACGATTTACGAGTGAAATTATAAATTTGAGACAATAAGTTACTGGTTCATGTTAACTCATCTGGCTTGATTGTTAATGTTCTGGTCGAAAATTATGAGGACAGTGCATTTTTTGAGGGGTAACATTATATGTTTTATAGCTGTTTAGTGCTAACTAATTAGCACTGGCCCACTTCTAATCCCAGTAATGGTAGCACTAAACTAGCTTCATCGGCATGTAAATATCTTTATCTTGCAAGCTAAAGCAATAAGTATGTGAGTTCAAGAAATGCATATTGTATAAAATGGTTCGATTTTATGAAGTAAATAATGGCTATGCACGTTATTATTGACGTTACCTGTGCAGGGCTCTCAAGTTCAGAGTGAGATTTGGCAGTGGCAGTGAGGGGTGGGGTGGGGACGGGGGTCTGATCTGATAAATGACACATAAATTGGTACAAATAAAAATATTTATTCAATTCAGCATTTCTTAGTGCAAGTGTGTGTGTGTGTGTGTGTGTGTGTGTGTGTGTGTGTGTGTGTGTGTGTGGCTCCCGCTCCGGCTCTGAGGCAGGAGACACTCCGATCGTTGACTTCAAAGAGCGGCTCTACGACCGACACATCACCACTTCCTCTACCTGTTCCACTGTTTTAAAAAATAGTTGCGCAACTTGGTGGGTGTTATCCTGGTAATTTCTCTGAGTGAGAAATGCAAGATATGGCGTGTGAACATGTGAATGGGTTGAAAGGCGTGTGTCTCACGCCCAATGGGTGAGACTTGAAAGCTTTGCCAGTTCAATACAGTTTTGAGGTACATGTAGTTTACTTGAGTATTTCTATTTTATGCTACTTCATATTGTATTTGTAAGTAATACTTCTTACTTCACTACATGTAAATAGTAACTCTGGTTTCTTTGCTGATTCAGATTAACGAATATAATCGACTAAAAGAACATGTTAAAAAAGATAAATGGATACTTCAGCAGTACATAAAGTACCTCAAATAAACTCCAACTTTACAAGCTGCAGTATTAATACATCAGTAACTAAAATCCAGTAAAAAGATGAGGTTTATTGTAAAAGTACCACAGCGTAGAAATACACAAAAGTATACATGTATCACAATCAAAACATCCTTAAAGTACCAAAAGTAACAGTAGATGAATGTATGTCATATTACTGGATGGTAATCGGAGGTACATGAACGAGCCAGCGTCATTCATGATGCAGCGTACTTCCTACACTACCTCTTTATGTACTGCTGGGTAGGTTTATTCATAGTACTGCATCATTTATTAGTTGTGAGATGTAGATTAGAAGTACAAGACAGCAGAAAATGGAAGTACTTCAGTAAAGTAGTACCTCATATTTGTGCTGTACTTAGTTGCATTCTACCTCTGGAAGTCCTGCTTAACGGTCTGGTTGTTGGTGATCAGCCCACGTGTTCCCATGCTGGCTTACAACCACATCAAGGGCAGTGGGAACAGCACCCAGTGCTTCTTCTTCACTTCTTACAAAGAGCCATCACGAGCCATCATCATCCTGGTGGGCATGCACCGTATCCTGACGGTGCTGGAGTTCACCATCCCGCTGGCCATGCTGCTGTTCTGCTCCATCCGGATCTCCAGGTTCCTGAAAGAGCGCCAGACGGGAAAAACCGACAAGGTGCGAAAGGCGATGCGAGTGTGCGCTGCCATCGTTGCCGTGTTCATGATGTGCTTCTTACCCACCACGGTGACGACCATCAGGGTGTGGGTCATCCGCTCATACCGCCCGTGGGACTGTGCCTCCCTCTACACTTTCACCCAGCTCACCATCGTGTCTTTGGGGCTGAACTTCCTGAACTCGGCCCTTGACCCCATCATCTACGTCTTCTCCAGCTCCATGTTCAGGAAGGCGCTCTGCAGCTCGCTGCCCCGCATCCTGCGCTGCAGACGGGACCCAGGCGACAGCGAGCACACGACTTCCTCATCGGGAACTCAGTCCACCACCCAGCAGGAACTGAAATCCACGAGGGCTGACAGAGGGAGTGAAGCCATGGAGTGAGTGCTTCCTCCAAAATCATGACTGGACCAAGCAGTGCTGAGAAAAACGTTTACACCTGAAATTAAAGTGCACTCTGTACCCAGAGACGGACAAATGCATGTTCAGAGTGTAAATGTGTGATGATGATGATGATGATGATGATGATGATGATGATGATGATGATGATGATGATGATGATGATGATGGGGGATCAGAATGTGGTCAGATCTGCCTGACCACATCTGGATTGTGTTCAGATTTCTGGTGTAAATGCAATGCATAAATATTTTTGTGCTTCATTGCCATCAGTTTGTAATCGCACTTCTGTGTGTGACTAACTTTTGTGTCATGTTAATGTTGCTTTGAAAAAAACAAATAATCCATATTTTTCATATAAATATTCATTGAATGTTTTTTCACTGATGGTTATCTGTTCTGAGTTTTCTCTCACTCAAACACACACACACAGACACAGAGACACACACACACACACACACACACACACACACACACACACACACACACACACACACACACACACACACACACACACACCATTATTATTATTATTATTATTATCATGATTGTGATTCTCATTATTGTTGTTTTTAACTGGCCTGCATGTCTTCACTGTTCTCACTGGTATTTTTCTTCCTCATGTTGTTCTGTCACTGTTTTCTTTAAATAAAGATATTTTAACAAAAAACAAAAAAGGTAAAAGAGTGTTGGTGTCAATAAATATATTAAAAAAAAAACAAAAAGGAAAAAGAGTGTTAGTGTCAATAAAGATATTTAAAAAAAACTAAAAGGAAAAAGAGTGTTGGTGTCAATAAAGATATTTAAAAAAAAACAAAGTGCCCTTGAAGGTCAAAGCCAATAGAATGGAGTCTTTGTGGCTTTGATGTAGGATTCTATAAATGTGCTCTCTGGCTGTTCTGCAGTCAGAGCATCTTTGAACTTGACCGAGGAGCATTGACATTATTGTTGGAGTACCACAGTCACATAGTTTCAAGAAGTATCTTCACAGGCGAGCACAGTCTACCACAGCGAGTACAGTCTACCACCACAGGCGAGTACAGTCTACCACCACAGGCGAGCGCAGTCTACTACAGGCGAGTGCAGTCTACCACAGGCGAGTACAGTCTACTACAGGCGAGTACAGTCTACCACAGGCGAGTACAGTCTACTACAGGCGAGTACAGTCTACTACAGGCGAGCGCAGTTTCTAACAGACAGTTCACTACTGACAGTCTGATGGCACAGACAAGCTTCCCAATCATCAGGGGTCGCCTTGATCATCTGGGCCATCTGGTCGTCAGCTCAGAGGTGCAACGTCTGCGAGACCAACTTCAATGCTATCAGTTTGCGCACGACTCGATGAACCAGGACTTGGTTCGATACAGGAGGGCGATGTCTGAGTGGAACGAAGAGCGAGAGAAGCTTTGCCACAGCGTGCAGCACCTGCAACTGGACAACAGCAGACTGCAGGAGCTTCTGGAGCTCAAGGAGAGGGAGTTCCAAGATGAACTCAAGAGGACCAAGGAGATGTCCTCCCTCAAGACAAGCGTCCAGTCCCAGACAGAGCAGGTGGAGATCATCCCAGACCAGAGCGACGAGACACTCCAGCTGACACTGGAGAAACTGCAGAGGACGCTGAACCAGGTGATGCACGACCTCTACCTGAGAGACGAGGAGATCGACCTCCTCAAAGAGGAGAAAGACTGTCTGTCTCTCAGGCTCGAGGAGACAACAGCCACCGTGTCCCACAACAGAGCTGAATTTATCCGGTGCGAAAAAGCATGGAAGATCACACACAACAATCTTCAGGAGAAGTTCAGAAAAAAGCTGGCAGAGAAAGAGCAGAGCTGGGAGACGAGAGAGAAGGAGCTGGAAGGAGAAAGGAAACGTCTGGAGGAGCTCCGTCTGAAGGCCAATGAAGGCAATGAAGAGCGAGAGAAGCTTTGCCACAGCGTGCAGCACCTGCAACAGGACAACAGCAGACTGCAGGAGCTTCTGGAGCTCAAGGAGAGGGAGTTCCAAGATGAGCTCAAGAGGACCAAGGAGATGTCCTCCCTCATAGAGCAAGTGGAGATCATCCCAGCCCAGAGCATCGAGATACTCCAGTTGAAACTGGAGAACCAGAAGAGCGTTGTGCTGCAGAATGACCTGCAGATGGCGCTGAACAAGATGACGCACCAGCTCTACCTGAGAGACGAGGAGGTCCACCTCCTCGAGCAGGAGAAAGACCGTCTGTCTCTCGATCTGCAGGAGAAGTTCAGAGAAGAGCTTGCAGAGAAAGTTCAGAGCTGGGAGACGAGAGAGAAGGAGCTGGAAGGAGAAAGGAAACATCTGGAGGAGCTCTGTGTGAAGGCCAACACCAAGAGGAGGGCCTTGGTGTCCCGAAACAAATGGGTCAAGGCTGGACTGAAAAAGGCGGCTACAAAGAAAAAGACAACAGTCAAGAAAACGAATGAGAGCGGAAGGGGGGAGAACGCAAACTCTGAACGCTCCGTCGGGGTCAACGAGACCACCGACAAGCTGCCAGGAGTCGAGGCTGAAATTCTCCACAGCGAGCAGACCGAACCTAACGATCTGCAGGAGAACCTCAGGGAGGAGCTGACCGAAGTCTGCCAGGCGAGAGCCGATCAGACGGAGGAGCAGGAGAAGGACGTGCAAGACGTCCGCCTGAAGGAGGAGAGTAAGAAGGGTCGCTTCAGGTTTCTCTTCAAGACTCCAAAGACAAAGGAGGAGAAGGAAGAGAAGACGAAGCTGAAGGAGGAGAAGAGAAGGGAAAAGAAGGAGAAGAAAATGGAAAAGGAGGAGAAGAAGAGGATGGAAAAGGAGGAGAAGAAAAGGGAAAAGGAGGAGAAGAAGAAGGCAAAGGACGAGGAGAACAGAAAGGCAAAGGAGGAGAAGAAGAAGGCAAAGGAGGAGAAGAAGAAAGCTTAAAAGCTCGCGTCAGAGGACAGTGAGGAGGAGGAGGCTGCTGGTTGTCGGCCCCAGGTCGGATAACGGCAGCTCCCTCTTCCTCCCCCATCACCTCTCGACCCTCCCTCCACCGTCCTTCCACCCTCCCTGCCGTCTCCATCGCCCCCCTTCCTCCCTCCACCCCTCTCCTTCACCCCTCCTCACTCCTCCTCCCCCATGGCCTCTCCGCCCCCCCTCCACCCCTGCACCCCTCCCTCAGCCCCCCCCCCCCCCCCCCCCCCCACCGCCTCCCCCCTTAACCTTTAAAATTTAGATTTAACATTTTAGGTTTAGATTTAACTTTTAAAAATTTGATTTAACATTTTTTCCACACCGCCTTCTTTGGACAGCACCCACAGACACACCTCCACCTTGTTTCCAGGTGACTTAGATTTAACTTTTAGATTAAACATTTATATTAACTTTTAGGTTTCGATTTAACTTTTAAAATTTGGATTTAACATTTTAGGTTTAGATTTAACTTTTAAATCATTGCTAAAACACATTGCTTTAATCAGGACCAAATGAAAAATAAAAATTGGATAAAAAGAAATGCACGCATCTGTCTCTGTGAATGAAGACGGACAGAGGACAAACAGCTGGAAGACATGATGGAGGCTGTGAAGTAGAAGTCCTGCTCTCTGTCATCAAATACTCATATGGTTCATTTAGAGAATCGACTCACTGTGAAGGTGAAAATAAAATCAGTGTGTCGTCGTATTTCACGTGTTTCTGAAACTTTTCTCCTCCAAACATTTCACAAGGTTTCATTTTAAGACCTGTTGAAGGCCAAAGAGGTCCAATCAGGTCATCGGTGTCCAACAGAATGAAGGTTTTTTGGATCAGGACTTCATGTGACGACCCCTCAGATTCATCGGGTGACCCTCTGGTGGGCCCCACCCCGGTACATGTACATGTACATATATACATGTACACACAAACATACATTTCTATACATACACACATGCGTATATACGTACATGTGTGTACATCAACAAGTGTGTGTTCACTGTGGTCCATCTCAAACGGTTTGACCGTTAGATGTTGAAGGTGTTTATCCAGAGAGGCTCAGGGACAGTTGGACAGTTGTCTCGTGAGGATTTGGCCTCTTGAAACGTCTCAGTGGTATTTCGTGGAGTCAAACTGTGACTTCCTGCAGCAGGGAGGTGTCTGAGGAGCAGGTGGCTGCAGATGCTGCCATGTCTCCCTCTAGTGTTTGCTTCTGTAGCTGCTCCTCAGACTTCACATTCACACTGCTGGTTAGAGTCCTTCAGCTCTGGTTCACTCACAGGAAATATCAGATTTACATTCTTTAAACTGTTGCTGCTTTAATCTACAGCAATGTATCATATCTATAAGATCATCACACGTTTGCAGCGTGGCCGTCCTGTGAGAACCACGTATCTCATATCTCGAAAACTTCATTTTAGCACAAACATTCCACATCAACGCAGCTGGAGATACGAACTTTTCACTGGACAGGAAGGAATCTGAAAGGTAACTAAAGCTGTCAGACAAATGTAGGCGAGTAAAAGCACAAAGCTGCATGAAATGGAAATACTCAAGGTGGAAGTACCTCGAGTGTGTACTTGAGTGCAGCGCTTGAGTAAATGTACTCAGTTAAATTCTGCATGGCAGAATTGAGTTTGTTTAATCAATAGAGGCGATCGGGTAAAGACGGTTTCAGAGATGTTGGCAGGTGTCTCCTTTGGACGGGGCCAGGCCAGCTGTGTCCTCCTGTGTCCCGTCTTTGTGCTAAGCTAACCTAGCTTCTGACTGTATTTATCCCATAGATGTGATACCAAAAACCTGCCACCACAAGACGGCTTACAGGGAGCAGAAAGGGACATTTTCAGCCTGAGAAGGATCCCACAGGACAAATCCAATCATCTCCAGACACACAGCGAGTGGCAGCTGTTCTCCTGGCAGATCTCCAAGAGGAGGGAGTGACCGAGGGAGGGACAGACAGGAAGGAGGCCTGAGGAGGCTCGTCCTGCCGGCACGCCACGGCTCCCCAACAGCCCGTCAGTTACTCCGCTGCTGTTTTTCAGAGCTGAATGGTTGCTCGACTCGCTGTGAAAATCGGCAGCCAGTGTGTGATGGTGAGAGGCCGCAGGCAGGCCGGCGACACAAGGGCGCCGGCCTGCTGTTTAGCCCCCCAGGCCTCGCCGGCCTGTGTGCCAACACTCGACCTTTGTGTGCCGACCACACGGCTCTGTTACTGTACCGTCTGCTCAGCATGGACGCCTCACAGAACCACTGCTTTTAGACCAAATGACAGAGACTTTCCACTTGAACTTTTCTTTTTTGTGTTCACCGCATGATGCCAGCATGCGTGCAGCCAGGTGTTTCCAGCTAACGTTAGCTAACATCTCGCCTTCAGCTGCTCAGTGGACAGCATCTGATATCTGTCTGTTGAACCACCATAACAATAACTTACTTCGAAACTTGAGAGTCCTGCTTACACGCATACTAGTTTTTACAAACAGTATTTTCATGCGCATTAATAGACACCAGGCAGCCACAAAGACTACAGAATTATCAGAGGTTGCTGATGTTTAAAGCTCAGGTTTTATTTAGTATCTGACTGCCAACTGCGATGGCAAGCTACAGGCTAATGATGATATCAAAATACAGTCAGATGAAATCATACGCAGGCAAGTGAGCTTACCTTTAACATGTTAAATCATGTATAAACCTCAGTGCACAGCATCTCCAAACAAGATACTTATTCCCATGCAGCAGAAACACCATTACAGCCTTTATAGGTTAGTTTTGGAGACAGTTCTCAAGTTATTACAGTCCATGTCAAGTCTCAAGTCACTGCACCAAAGCCTGGTCAAGTCAAACGATTCTGTCACTCCAGAATACATTGCACAACACTGCAAAGTAAACATTTATTTTGAAGTACACAGATGATTTTCTTTACTTATATTCCATATACAGGGCCAAATCTGTGCTCTGTATCACTATGATGTCCTTTATGATGCGTCTGGTGAGACACATTCAAACACTCGCACTGCGTCTGGTTTCTTGGCGAGCTGCCGTGCTGTTGTACCCGATGTGTCCTCTGAGTCTTTGAGTCCGAGCTGCAGGAGCGTCCTGGCCGCATGTGCATGCTGACCAATGCAGGCCATGTGAAGAGCTGGGGCGAGAGGAGAAAATAAGGGGGTGGTAAGAGACCATATTGTGTTTTTGCATGTTTAACCCATTAATCATTAATCCCGATGACATGCATTGTTATCAAAAGACCTGAATATCTGTTTGTTTCAGCTTCTTTCTATGAGCGACATGTTCCTGCAACTTTTTCTGCCAAAGTTGCAAAAGTTTGGGTCATTTCACATATGAGATCTCTGTTTGTTCTGATTTGTCAGGGCTTCTCTGGCTGAAAGTAGATTTTCAGTGGTGAAGCTCACCCCTGCACATGGAGTGTGATGGAGTGTGATCCTGCTTACCAGTTCTTCCCTTTTTGTCCCGAACATGCAGATCTGCACCCAACTCCAGCAGTGTTTTTATAGTAGATGTGTGGCCCTCCTGAAAAACATAGATTGAGAGGTTATTTGTTATTTAAGATAAAGATTAAGATTTCCTTTATTCATCACAGATTTTACATACAACACGCAGAGTTGAGGGGGAAACTGCACATACCATCCATCCATCCATTTTCTACGCCGCTTATCCCTTTCGGGGTCGCGGGGGGGCCGGAGCCTATCTCGGCTGTCAACGGGCGAGAGGCGGGGTACACCCTGGACCAGTCGCCAGCCGATCGCAGGGCACATACACACAACCATTCACACTCACACTCACACCTAGGGGCAATTTAGAGTCACCAATCAACCTAAGGAGCATGTTTTTGTCTGTGGGAGGAAGCCGGAGTGCCCGGAGAGAACCCACGCATGCACGGGAAGAACATGCAAACTTTACACAGAAAGGCCCGACCCGGGAATCGACCCTGTGACCTTCTTGCTGTGAGGCACGCGCACTACCTGCTGCGCCACCGTGCAGCCCACATGCCATGCATTTTGTGAAATTCTTTCTCCGCTTTTGAGCCATCCATGGTCCGTCCTTCCTCCACGGCAGTCCAGGAGCGGTGGGCTGCTAGTCGACCGGCACCTGGGGACCCAACTGTCTGTTGTCACCATTGGTCAGGTGGTGATCTTCTTGCATGTTTTTAGTGGGGGTTATTTAAGGAGGAAACCCTGGGTGAACACGGGGAGAACATGCAAACTCCACACAGAAAGGCCCTTATTTTCCTCGAGCAGCAGGCACTGAAGGCATGGTGGAGGACACGCCACCAGCGCCCACAGCGGGATTCGAAGCGGGACCTTCTAGCTGTGAGGCGACAGTGTTACCGCTTGTTACACCGTGCCACCATTTAGCAGGTGTGTTAGTAGGTTTGTGAATATTTAAAGGTCTCGACTGTTCTTCTAAGAATTATTATTTTTCTTTGCCAAATTCAGTTGCATTTTTGAGGGGCTAAAAGTGCTGAAAAACATGTCACATACATCAGAAGTGCTGAAAATGTTGATCTGATATGGGTCTTTGGTGTGGCTAACTGGTTTTAGGCCCAACAGTTTTCAAAATCACAGTTCCCACCTTTAAATTTGAGCTAGATAAATTTGGTAGGCAGATGGACCATCTCCAGACTTAGGTATCAGCGGAGGACACTGGTAGTTTGAGGAGATTTTAAATCAGAAACATGTGGGTCAGTATTTAAAATGACTGTAAATGATGGTTAATACACATTATTTATCATCAGCACACCTGGATTAATTATCAATAATCAATATTGATTGATTGAAGAGATCCAAACTGCAGCACCATTTGAAGACAGAAGAATTCTGGCTCTTGGACAAATGCAGCTGAGGACCCCTGCCACACCTCTTATGACTAGGCTGCAATACATTATGAGGTGTAACATTTCCTATTTTGAAATACATTATTTCTTGATCAATAACTTGTTAGTGATATTGAATATTCAGTGCATCTGGAGATCACTCACAGTGATCCTGTCCCCAGATGGATGTGGTTTTAATGTGGCTTATTTCCGTATCGTTGACATTGTTGTAAAAACTGCTGCAGAGAGTGTTGTGTGTCGTTGCTACAGAGTTCACAGATTAACAGATTAACTGGTTACACCAGTGAATTTACTATCAGCTCCTACATCACAGATGCAGATTGTGTCTCCTTTTCTCTAGTACACACGAGAAGCGGTGAGAAAAATGTCTGAATCAGAAATAATATGAACTGACTTTCTGAGCCTTCTCTGCCTCAATTTCATGATGTCCCAGTCATAAGAGATGTGACGTTAATTAACCGATTAAATATTGTTTTGTCATCATTCCAGATCTCAGACCTTGAATTAAAATCAGATGTGGACCTTTGAGTGACAAGTTTGAGAATCCTTGATTTTCAGACTACGGGAAGGACTTATTCATAGGAAGATAACACAAAATGTTTTGATTTGAAACCACCACTTACTTTTTTCCCCATCTGACTCAAGGATAGAGAGTTGTATGTCGTGCAGATTGCAACGTAAAGTAAATCTGTGATTTGGGAATACATGAACATACTTGACTTGAATACATTCATGGCAAACTTGTTATGATTCAGCTGAAATGCATTATTTGCCTCATGACCCTTCCACAGCAGAGATGTATACAGAGATGTATAAATGAGAATTTGTGAGTTACTGATACACTACTCAAATGTTGCGTCAGTTTTACAGTTAGATAACATTACGTGTGCAACTTCAACCACACAAAAATACAGATTTACAGCCAGTGACTCTTAATTCACACAGTAGGCAAAAATCAGCATATAGAAATAGTGTGAGAATGGCTGTCCTTCCTCTGTGTGATCACATTTCATTTCCTCTCTGCTCACCTGCACGCTAGGTTTCATGCATTCTCAACACATGCTTATCAGATCTTGTCAAATTAGTCCCCCTAAGCTATACATTCCCCTGGTTGGGAGTCACTGATCTCACCTTCGCAGCGTAATGCAGTGCAGTGACCTCAATGTCAGTGGCCTTCTGGTTCACGTCTACCTTTAGGTCCCGTACCAGGAACCACAGCGCCTCCTCCTGGCCGGTGACAGCGACCTGGTGCACCGGCTGAACCCCGAGTATGTCAACTGCTGTTGGAGACACCTACAGTGCACACAAGTCAGGTTGTGACGGCACACATTGATATCACAGTTTCTACATAAGCTGAAACATTACTCAATTAAGATGCCTTGTTCTACCTGGTGCTTCTCTAAAAGCAGCCTGGCCACAGAAATGTGTCCGTTCCTGACGGCATCCATGAAAGGAGTGACTCCACAGCTGTCGGCGCTGTCTGGGGTGTAGTCACATCTGAAGGAGGCCGGCAAAGGTGAGGGTCAAGGTTAGTGAGCTGCAAATCATCACTGAACTGAAACGTTCAGACCGATATTTCTCCCAAAACAAGTACCCACATTAACACGTGTCACTAGCTCACAACCACAATCTGATCTGTTGGCCAGTGAGCAGCTCCACTGAGGTACGTGGGGCCCTGCTTGAGGGAACCTCTGCAGCGGCAATGAGGGAGGAGTAAGCTCTGCTCTTTCACCTCCCCCCACCTGAATTTATCCTGCCAAAGTGGGGGTCAAGCTATAGTCTCTGGGTCACAGTATTGTTCATACTTATCAGATATTCTCCTGACTACCAGTAGTTCAAGTTTGTCCTCTGTGGAGGACATAAACCTGAATATCTCCCACCCACTGCATACTACTGAGTTAACTCCTTTGCTATCAACAGAGAACATTTAAAGCTTTTCAACGATACCAAATGTGAAGGGGGGGGGGGGCTTTTGTACCTTTCTCTTTCTCATTAAGGACAATGGCATCCATCAGTGCAAGCGCATTTTATGGGAAGAGGAAAAGTAGGGTGCATAATACTTTTTATTGAGCAAATTTTGGCTTGAAATGTTGTTGGTTGTTGTCTTGGTAGCGAGGAGGACATGTCTATTATTTTAGAACATTTTAAGACATAAATTCTTCACACACCAAAAGTCACAAATAACACCATGTGTCTGCAGAGCTCACTGAATAATTTGAGCTTCCATAGGTTTTCTTTAGGGGGAATATTCCCCATACAAACTTTCAACCTACCTCTCCAACAAGATCCTAACAGCCTCCTCACAGCCGTGCATTGCTGAATGATGAACAGAGAGTGTTGGTTATAATCTGACAATGACTGCAAAAGATCCCTCACAAAACCTTCAGTGATCATCAAACCACTTGAACAGTTGCCTGTAACAGAATACCACACACTTAAAAATGACAGATTGTTGGGTGATAAGTGTTTTAAACATTTTTTTGTGTATGCCAGGTGTAGCCAGGAAGCCAGGAAGTTTTTCCTCGCCACTGTCGCCAAGTGCTTGCTCATGGGGGAATTGTTGGTTTCTTTGTAGATAAAAGAGCTTGGTCTGTACCAGCTCTATATGGAAAGTGTCCTGAGACAACTTCTGTTGTGATTTGGCGCTATACAAATAAAATTGAATTGAATTAGCCACCAATGGGGATGTGAGGTCACCTTACCTGCAGTGTGCAGCGGTGTCCTGCATGTTTTGCTCTCTGTCCTCCAGACATCTGGTGCCACAAGAAGTAGGTGCTGTATGACCAGAGGATCGCCCTCCCTGCAGGCGATGTGGAAGGAGTTCCAGCCATCTTTGTTCCTCAGCGAGGGGTCGGCGCCATGGCACAGCAGCTCCTGGATCACGCTGAGGTTTCTCCGAGTACAGGCCATCATCAGGGGAGTCCTGAGAGAGAGGAGGCAACGCTGACACCTGCTCTGACCCAGTGAGATCTACTGAAGTCAGCAGTCACATTACAAGCTTACAAGCGACTACCCAGTGACATTTTTATTGTGAATTAAATAAATATATCTTCATTACTGAACATTTTAATGGCAAACAAAAACTTTAGAATAAATTACAATCAAATTTCAAAATTGTTCACAGTAAATCATTAAGTTTTAATTTTCAATCTGTAATTTAAGTTAGATCAGATATCATCCAATAAACTGCAAATGATCATTTTCATTGTCATTTTCACATGGTGTATAGCACTTCACTTCTTTTTGCTGTTTTTACAGTGCAAGAAAAATATAAACGTGTAGTTACAGTAGAAACATGCCTTAAGATGGTGAAAGATGGTCAGGGCTTAATCTTTGAGAAAAACTGACACTTATATCTGTGAGTCGCATGGAACCATAACACATGAGAGATTCACGCGCGATTAATATTGATACACCGACTTCTTCGCTGTTTTATATCACTGTTTCATTTGTAAGTTTGTGCTTTGAAAATTAGGGTTTCGCATAACACGTTGACTCAAATTTAGTAAACGAAAAATACATTCCTTCGAGCCGGATTCGAACCAGCGACCTAAGGATTTCAGCATTACGCCACTACAGTCCTCCGCTCTACCAACTGAGCTATCGAAGGAAGTTGCTTTCCACGGACGGACTATGCCTCTTTATCCAATAGCGGGCGCCACATAATTATTGTTAGTATTATCACTGCTTCGTCCTTCGTGCAACCAGGTTAATGCGGTGATCCTCACCAATCAGCCTTCTTCAGGCTGTCTACCTTGGCTCCTTCCCGGAGCAGGAAGGCAACACAAGCCTGGTGGCTCATGGATGCAGCTTCGTGCAGTGGCCTCTTGTAGTCGTGGTTGTACACCTCCACATCCATACCAACTCGCTTTACTAGATACTTCACAACTTCCAGGTGTCCCAGTCTGGCAGCGTAGTGCAGCAGGGTGTCTCCTGACCGACCGAAGTGTTTGCTACTGACAGCCTGAACCGTCGCCGAGCCGCCTAATGTTATCTGTTTCTCCAGAGAGCTTAATTGTCCTTCCTGGGTGAGCTTCACCAGAAGTTTTAAAGCGTTTTCGTCCATGCTGGATGGAGATTGAGGGCTGCTGCGGGAACATAAAGTCACTTGCCACTCAAAAAAAGAGAAGAGTTAAGCGGAGATGCACGGAGACATGGTGGACAGAATGTTTACTAGATTTTTTTTCAGCAGAGTAGCAAAAAAATAAGTGGCCAACCATGATCTTGCCCTGTTCCTATCTCTTCGTACTATGTAATAAATGTGACATTATTGGAATATTAACACATAAATACATGGTTGTAAGTTCAAAATGAAGACATCTGTATATTTGTTGCGCTTAATGGCATAAACATATCTATGAATTTTAAACAATTCAATGATATACAACTTATTCATATCATACGTAAAGAAAATCATGCCAATGAGGAACAAGGTGAGTACTGAGTATTGTCATAGCATATCATAATACATTTTCTTACTGGAAAAGTGAAAATTAGGGGCTATCGTCTATAAAAGTTTGTGTAACAACGTTTCATGTCCAGAGGCCCATCTGGTGCGTGTTGACGCAGTGTTAGGCTTTAGTCGTCCTTTCCAGCAGAGCGACACTACGGCATTGTGGGAAATGTAGTTTTGAGACGACGTAATACTTTGGCTCGCTGAAAGATCCCCAAACTGTTTAAAAATCTTGTATTTCTTCCAGGATAGAAACTTAGACGCAATTTACTTTTCAATAGGATAATAAATGCTATTTAAAGCATATGTCACATTCCCCTGGTTAACCTGGAGCGCACTCAGTGTCATTTTCAATGACTGTAGATTATTGTCTTTACAGGACATTACTTCCACAGCAAAAATGATTGTTTCAGTATCACTGCTTTGATTCCGTGAAATGGAGAGGGTTAATCCAGTTTCTGGCTAAATGACAGCAAGGACTCAGAGCGCTGATTAACAAGCTGAGTCACATCTGGAGAGAGGACGGAGAAAAAAAAAAAGCTGGAGGGGAGAAAAGTGGGATTGTTGGTGAGGGTGGGTCTCAGTCGTCAGAGGTTTTACAACATGGACCATGAACATCAGCAATGACACCACTTTGAACCACCACCACTTTCCTCTGGTGAGTACAGGTCTGATGTTTTGAATGCGCTTTAAATTGTGCTGCAAGTTTGAATGACATAATTTCCATATCAAGCCAGCAGGGACACACCTCCTCACTTTATCTTCTAAAGTGCACTTTTACGCATTTTTCGTTCAGTTTTGGAGGCACGTCTGTTAGATATTGTGAAATACATTCCTTGTATTGTGTGCTTTTTATGAAACACTGTTGTATTGTTAATTAGAACTCGGGAGAACTTCTTGTCCTGTTACACTGAAAAAAATATCTATCTATATCTATTTCTAACTTTATACTAGAAAAACAAGTGTAAAATCTGCAATAGCATTATGCATGACACAGTTTTAGGTTGCTTCAATGCAGCTCAATACTTTGCTGTCAGAGTTTATCTGTCTGACTGTTTTTCTTGTCTTTGTTCTTTTTAACTGTAGTCCAGACTGTGCCTTTAGCTTGATTCAAACAATTCTCCCCCAAACCAGTTTAACTCAATTACACAAGTGAGGTTTTACAGAGCTTTTCTCTGCTCAGTATTATTTAGCCCTTAAAGAAGTTAACTGCTTTATCCAGGTTCATTTTTTGCAGTGTGATGACTTATATCGTTTGGTTTGAACCCCCAACCCCCATTCACCACACACACACACACACACACACACACACACACACACACACACACACACACACACACACACACACACACACACACACACACACACACACGAAACTTATCGGAAACTTTTAGGAACTTTCATTGATGAGGGAAAAAAGTTTTGTCGTTGCAACATAATAAAAAACTATTCATGTATCCTAATTCCTCCATGCCTTGAAGTAGCTATGTAAGGAAAATATTGAGAGACAGATAGAGAAACTCTTATCCTGACATTTAGTGTCAATTTAGTGTCATATCTTTGAAATACTGTCAACAATAAAGAGTATAAGTGGCAAAAATTCTGAAAAACATTGACAGTGTGACTATCAATGCACTCAGACTGGAGAACATATCACATGTAAGATCAATACATTGTAAATTGGAGACTCTCGAGTGGATTGACAATTGTTAGAATGCAGGCCAGAGACACTGTGTTAGGCAGTTCTGTCTTCTGGAAGGAGTGTATCTCAATCTAATCAGCTCCAGATGTTGTGGGCCGTTCTGAACACTGACAAACAAACCTGAAACAAATGCAGGGCATAAACTGCATGTCCTGTTTCACTTAAGCTCCCTGCTTATGTGCACTTAGAGCCTGCAGGTTCCTGATGGAGTGCTAAAACATAAAAGACGACTACTGAAAGTGCTGAGGTTTCACCACTTTACTCTGAATGAACAAATGGTTTGGTCATTGGAGCCCGCTGATACTAACTGATTCTACGAGGAGTTGATATAGACTGGGATAAATCAGAGAAGCCGAACAGCTGAGACATGCGTGTCGTCATACAGCGTGAGTCATTTCTATTACAGCAGTTATATAAATGTTTGAAAGGCTGAGCGATAGATTCTTGATGAGGCCCTGGCACCAGGAAGGAAGGAGGAGGTGGAAGATTTTGGAAAAATACAGCCACATGTGCTGTCCAGTGTCTGGCTTCAGGCCTCAGTGAGTTTGCTGCAGGTCAGGTCAGTTTGTCACAGTCACAAACGTCAGTATGTGCAAAATATGTGCCACAAAATGTATTTGTGGGTGTGTGTTTCAATCAAAATGCGGCCACACAAGGTGCCGAATGTGTTAACAGTGTCCCTCTTTCTGAAGCCTTCACAAATTTTGAGAAATCCGATCAATGTTCTCCACGAGCAAAAGAATCTGTAGCTTCTCTTTGCATTTGTTCAATGGATGCAGTGTGCAAAAGTCTAATACAGAAAGTGAGACATCATTGTCAAAAAATGCTGTTCCACTGGAGTGTAATATAAGTGAATTAAGTAGAGAACATGTACAGTATTTCCTGGTTTGAGAGAAACACTTTGGGCTTGGGAGGAACTTCCTTTGCCAGTTTTTCTGTCCTGTATACATGGGGCTTGCATAACGTATGTGGTTAGAATGATTATATTGTATATGTACATGTTAAAATATATGCATGCTGTAAATACAGTGTATATAATAAGTGTGAGATTGAGAATATATGCATGTGAAAGAAGAGTGGGGTTTTTTTGCACGTCAAAATGCATGTATAGCTCGCACAGCCTCTTATGTAACAAACAGCCGAGTCTTCAGCCATGGAAACAGACTTGCTGTATGGAGGCTTCTTACAATCAGTTTGACTTGAAGTCTTACTTTGAATTGAAGTGTTTCAAATTCAAGGATGCATTATTACATGTAGTGGTAGTTTCTGTCATCCTGCTATGCTGCTCTCACAGAGAAAGTCAACATCCGCAGCTAAGAGATAGAACACTCGTAAAGCGTCGTTATCTGATTACCTCACACATTCCCAGCATTGACATCCGTGGTTGACACAGTTTGATCTCTGTAGGAGAAACCAAATTCTTTTGTTGTGTTTTGTGAAGGTTCCTTTTCTTGTTCAGTCATCTGAGGCCTGTCATCTTTTCTGAAAATCAGAGTCTTATGAAGTCACTTTCAGCTGTGCTAACAGGTTTCAGTGTTAATTCACCACTGAAGGAACAGCCAAGCCCGACAACTCTGCGTACATCATTGTTAAGACCAAGCAATGTTTCATCGTTGGCTTCTCTAGAAATTAACTTCTCATCAGTGACCTAAGAGCTCTCTCTTTATCTGTCTGTGTGTGTTTGCAGATGTCGCTGGAAGCAAACATGAAATATGGCTCTCCTGAGAAAAAGTGAGTGAAAATGAAGTCTCATTCAAATGTAATGTCTGATTTATGGTCCCAAGTGATGGAAATTTACACTGTCTGTCTTCTGTTGCTGTTGATGTGCAGTGACACTAAAGATTCAATTGTTTGCTTGTGGTTTAATTTCCAAGATAGATTAAGTACACTGAGAAGTGAGGTTCAGCTGGTGCGGCCATTGCCAGTAAAGGAACCCCCAAATTTTTCTCTAGGAGAACATCCAGTTTGTGCATGTACCAAATGTGTGTGTGTGTGTGTGTGTGTGTGTGTGTGTGTGTGTGTGTGCTGGGGGAGGGTGTGATGAGGTAACCAGATGGCAGGCTGTAAGTAGTTAACTTTCATTACCGTATCCGGTGTGTGAAAAGCAGCGTGAACTCAATGCAGAATTCGTAGAGGATTTTAAATGAAACTTATCAAAAATGATGCGTGTGTCATAATGCAAGAAGCTGCAAGTTAAAACTTTGTAGACCTGGGTCTAATTAACCTGAAAATTTTGCACCTTGAATAGTTTGATGTTAGCTGCTGCTGCAGGTTGCATACTGTGCACAATTAGCTATGGCACCTGAACAGACACCAAAAAAGATAAAAGTGGCTTGTAACTGTTTGCAGCTGAGTATTTGATCTTCCTTTCTCTCTAGTCTGCCGGACAGGTGGAAGGAGTAAATCTTTAGAGATGAACACGCTGTGTATTTCTGCTGCTATGAGAAGGAAACATTACAGTGAACAGCCCACACAGCTTTTTATGCTGATTTCTAGAGCTAATATAATTCAAGTTGATCAACAGAAAATTAATCAACCGCAGTTTTGCTCATGACTTGTTTAAAGGAATAGTTTGACTGAATTGTTCTTGCTGTGAGAGAACATCCAGAAAAGTCTCATGTCTGTTCATAAAGTGTGAAGCATTTGTGTGAGCATTTGCTGCTTTTCTGCATTTGATGGATAAAAACAAGTATATACTATATTAGAAATAAATTATTCATATATTATTGTATGTCGTCCTGTGATGGAGAGGATGGTCTTTTAAACTTGAAAGACAAACAGCAAGACTGCTGGTGAAGCTTCCACCTTACATGCTGAGAGAACTCTGACTGGATTGAAGTTAGCATGTACAAACACTGACTGACTGAGTCCTTCCTCTCCATGTGTTTCAGTTAACCGGGTCCTCCTGGTGCTGCTGGTGCTGATGGTGTGTCTCCTCCTGCACAGTACACTGCTCAGAGCCTCCACCCGGCCCAAACTCTCAGGTACATCTGCACAACGGATGAGTCTGATGATGTGTTAAATTTACGTACTCTCCACAAACCCATGAAAAGACCAAAACCAACATTGAATAAATCCTAACAAGTAGTGTGAGCTCTATTGTTGTCCACAACTGTGAAAAACACATCAGTGAGCCACGCTGTGCACTGGTTGACATGTTCCTTCATTACCATGAACACACACTCTGTAGTTTATCTTACACTCTTCTGCTGTCCGGCTGCCCTAAATACTCACTAGAGCACCAAATGTGGATTATTCCGCTGCTTAAAATAGTCCCCAACAAATGCATTTTTTTTCCTCTTCTGGAGTAATATTTGTTAAAACTACAGTATCCAGGTGTTTCAGCAGATTATTGAGCCTTTTTTTTAATAATCCATGTATATATATGTTTAATCTGATTTCAAAAATGGTCAACTTTATATGTCACATTATTCTCAGCTAAAAAAAACCTGCATTCAAAATGACGATCTCAGCCTTCAACCTCCCTTCTGCTTCCTCTCAGACCACTGGAAGAGTGCTGGAAGCGCAGCACGAGTTCCTGCCATAAGGGTGTCGGAGGCAGATAATGTCGTCCCTGTCATCATCTGCGCGTCAGAGGAGCGTGTAGGTGCAACCATGGCAACCATCAACAGCGTCTATAGCAACACAGATGCCAGCGTGTTCTTCTATATTGTTACTCTTCGTGATGCAGTTAAACTGACAAGGTTTGTCACTTTGTGTTCATGTGTTGGAAATGTATTGAATCTGAAATTGTTCTAAATATGGAGGAGAGATGTGGAAGAGGTTTTTTGGTCCACCTGACATTACAGTATTATTTCCTAAATGATGCCTTTCATGATTTCTTACCTTATCTGCCTGTCTTTGCGTCCTCCCAGGCAGTACATAGAGAGGAGTAAACTGAAGGGCATCAAGTATAAGATACTGGAATTTAATCCCATGGTTCTACGAGGAAAGGTGAAGCCAGATTCCTCTCGACCTGATCTGCTACATCCAGTGAGTTCTGGGTTTGGTTTTGTTCATGTGTCGATATATACTGTTCCTCACGCATGCACTGATGTAGCTCTAAAGTGTGCCATCCCATAATCTAAATGAAGAGTTACTGATTCAAAGAGGTGAAATAACTTTGCTTTTGTTTTGCAGCTCAATTTTGTGCGCTTTTACTTACCTCTGCTGGACATCAGCCATGAGAGGGTGATATACTTAGACGATGATGTCATCGTGCAGGGTACATATGTGATCATGGTTGGAAGGAATCCATGTGAAAATATTTCATACAGTGTATGTGTATTGTCCAAGTATATAATGTTGTGTTCACGTGCAGTATGTATACTATACATACACTATACAGTAATCTATATACAGCTTTATAGAAATCAAAGGGAATGCTATGATAGAGCATATAGATTAATAGTGCTGTGACAGGTATAGAATATGTGTATGTATGTGTGTATTATACCACTTACAGACTTTTCATGCTTTCCAGGAGACATCAAGGATCTGTTTAACATCAAACTGAAGCCAGGTCATGCTGCTGCTTTTGCCACTGATTGTGACCTGCCCTCCACACATGAGATGGTGCGCAGCATCGGCATGCAGGTGGATTTTTCCCTCTTTTATCACATCACTTTGTGTATTATCCTGCCACTGTGTGGAAGCAGTGCAGACCCAGAGGGCACACAGTGATAATCCTTACATCATTCAACATGGGTGTGCAATCATACTGCCATGACTATGACTTTTTTCTAAAGATTTTGTACTTGAAATATGGTGTCCTCTGAGCTCGTCCCATAGACAACCTACATGGGCTTCCTGGACTACAGAAAACAGGAAGTTAAAAATTTGGGCATCCACCCCAGAGACTGCTCTTTCAACCCCGGAGTGTTTGTGGCAGATATCAGGGAATGGAAGAAACAGAAGATCACCAAACAGCTGGAGAAATGGATGGAGGAGAATTTCAGGTGTGCACACTGAGCAGCAGCTTCTGGAAACCTTAATGTTCCATTTTGCCACTGTGTATTAAAACAATGATATAGTTTCTTGCATACAAAACAACAAACTACATGCAATTCTTCGTCTCTAATTGTTTCCAAAGAGGAGCCTATGTTTTCTGAAGAAAATGACTTCCTACACCTGGAACTCTGGTTTGATAATGGTTACAAGACTCCAAACATAGAGGACAAGAAGGATTTTTAATTTTCATTTTAAGGATTATGTGTTAGAGAAATATGACATATAGTATGTTGGCACAGATATCCTGCCCTTCTGCTGTTTAAACACATGCTTCCCTGTTGTTCCATATGATGATATGTCAATCTCAGCTGCTATGCTGATGATACACGATTGTACATTTTTGTTCAAGCGAAAGTCTCCAGTGGCTAATGCTCCCTGGCTGTTTGTCTTTCATCTCAATGTGAAGCACTTTGAACTGCATTTTTAATATGTGTAGGCTCCAATAAAAAGAGTTGTGGAACAGTTGAAGCATCTGCCTGATCAGAAATCCGCTTCCTCCTCTCCACCAGGCTGAACATATACAGCAGTGCCATGGCGGGAGGTGTGGCGACCCCACCCATGCTAATAGTGTTTCATGACAAATACACAAAACTGGACCCACTGTGGCATGTCAGACACCTAGGTAAGATCAGCACACCTGTTCTCTCTCTCTCTCTCACACACACACACACACACACACACACACACACACACACACACACACACACACACTTAATTTAAGAATTAAGAATTTTACTGTTAGCCCCCAAATGGCACAGTGGTATCTGAGATGACAGCCAGGCCATTAAACTAAACAGAAACTGCAAATAATGGACAAATGAGACACACTATGCCCCAAAATCTAATCTGCACTGTTTGAGGTACTGAGCTTCATGCACCTGTAGCAGTTGTGTAGTCCTGTGTTGTCACCATGTGAACAGGATACAGCACACCAAGGGCCTAAAAATGTTCATTACATCTAGTAATTAATAATGATCGACACTGTTGGCACCTCAGCTGTAATCACAGTATGTTATTTCCTTGTTAACAGCCTATTAAAAGGCATCTCTGTGGAAAATAATAGACAACTGAGCTATTAACCTTGTTTGTATAAGCGAGTTTTGTACTGAAATGACTGTGACAGCTTGCACTAGTAACAGACTGAACGTACTACTAAAGTGAAAACAGTCAGAATCAGAGCTGTGTGAACAGTGATGCATTCACTTACTGCCGTATATAATGAAGTGCCTTTGAACACCAAAACAACTGCTTGTCTTTGGAAAAAACACTAATAAACTACCAGACAGACCTACAAATCTTTGAACTGAACTGAACAAAGTGAGTTAGGTCAGCAGAGTGATTTGTGATGTTATAATCTATGAGCGCATCCCTTAAACCTGCAGGGGTCCTTGACAGGGAACATCATGCTACACACAATACACCATCTGAATTTACAATAATAATGACAAGTAATGGCAAGTGGAATTCTAAATCTAAAATATTATAGCACTACCCTCAGACTGATTTCAAAAGGGTTCTCTGGTTGTCCAGGCTGGAGTCCAGATGCTCGTTATTCAGAGAGCTTCCTACAGGAGGCGCGCCTGCTGCACTGGAATGGCCCATTTAAACCCTGGAATTACCCTGCTGTTCACTTGGATCTGTGGGAGAGGTGGTTCATCCCGGACCCCTCCGAAACGTTCTCCTTGGTACGACCTGAGCGCAACAGCTGAGGTCTATGGATTATACCATGTCTGAGCCACAGGGAGGCAGGTGAAGCGCGTGAAGTTTAGGACTTACTTGAACAATAGTGGAGGTGTGATAGGAAATGTGGAGTGAATTTAGTACTGAGGAATGTTACTGAAAAATAAATGGCCACACATTGTATGACAAACAATATTGGCAGTGTGTTCTCTGTGTATGCTAAACACAAAATGTGACTCATCTGTTGTGTACAGCAAGTGACAGATACCTGTATTAGAATATCAATTGTTAGAACGTGTTCATAGTGTCCAACGATTTTTGTGTCTTTGTAAATTGTGCGGAGGAAGAGAAAATGTGTTTCTTTGCTAATGTGAAATACATTTTCAGAACTACAAATTTCCCATTTTCCTGTCTTTACTGGTACATTCATGCTTCAAATCAGCATTGACATCCTGAGGGAAACAGAATACACATTGTTGGGCCAGAATATGATCTCAAGATTAGAGCACATTTACGTGAGTTAAAATGCTGAAGTTTAAACCTGCATTAATCAATGTTTTTCAGTGTGACTCTCAGCGATGGTCAGTCAGTTGACATCTCAACAACTGTCTCAACAAATGGCCTGTAGACATTTGCACAGACATGCATAAACCAATGATCCTTTGACTTTTCCTTTAGCACTACAAACCCAGATATTCTGCAACAAATCATGAGGGAGAGTGAAAGTTGAACTTACATTTGACCAGAGCCAAAACTCAAAATTAATTCTAATGTGGCTTTAAGTCTGCTTTGTGTGTAAAAAAAAACAAACAAAAAAAAAACTGTTGCTTGAGGCTATGTTCTGTCAGCTGTAGTTTTGTTTTTCTGCCCCCTTGTGTCCAAAAACTGATTAATGCAGCTTTAATTGTTTCATTAAGTTCATTATTTCTGTATTGATTTCCTCGTAGAAAAAATGTATGTCCTCTGCATAGCAGCAGGCAGCCACACTCTTACTGCAATCATACTGATTCACCTTGTTCGTATCTGAAATAAATCTGGAAAAGTAAAAGCAAAAGCAAACATTCAGACTGAAGGCAAAAGTGAGTATTTTCTCCTTCATGGAGGGTTGAAGTCACCTCCAGAATGGCGGCTCTGAGACAATCCTGCTACCAGCTTTGAGGAAATGCTTGTAAGACTGATCCACCAGCACATGCCTCAAGTGAAAAATAAAGTAACACTGAGCAAAAGGGGGACATTTCTGTAATAAGCTTTCAGAATGTTTTTTACAGTGTTTTGTGTATGCACATTTTCTTCAGACATCCATGTCTTGCTCTCTTATAGAAATCTGTAAAAAGGCCTTTGTAACATCAGTCATAAATGCCACCCTGTGCTGTCTGAACTTTAACAAGATGCTGAGTAGGTCAGGATTCAGATTAGGGCCTGTATCAAGCAGTCATTTCAGAATAGACAACCTGAAGCATGTGAAGAAGCATCAAATACTACTGTGAGTGTAGTGGTTAAACGCTGCTCATGAAAGACTGCAAGAATGTCCTGATTTACATAGTCCTGAATATCTTCTCTGCTTTGATCAAGAAGTGGCATGTCATTTTTGAACTTCTTAATGAGCTGATCAAAACAGTTCATAGCTACATCACAGTTAGAAGGCAAGTCATTTTTTTCATTTCTTTGTTCAGAGTTGCAGGTGAGGAAGTGGGTAGGGAAGTCCAGGCAGCTGCAGAGCGGATGAGGGAAGTGAGAGCAGGTGTGTGTTTGGGTGGGCAGTCAGGTCATGAGGAAAAGAGAGAAAGTCCAAGGGCAGTGGAGGAGAGCACTGATGGGCCTGGGAAAACAAATGTGGCTGACACTGTGCAGCTCACAGATGTTGTTATATTCCCTCTGTCCTGACCCCAGGTTCCAGTCACAGCATCACACAGCAAAAAGGCCTGGGCTGTTTGGCGGTCATGCTTGCACAGTACTGAGAAATAATACTAATATGATGTTGGCCTTCTTTTTCCAGGATGCACTTTCCAAAGCTTCTAGCAGAGATCAGGAAGTAGATGCAACAGCACTATGGTAGCTCAGGACTGTTTCACTTTGAAGGCTTAATTTATCTGTTAGTATTAAGGTAGGTTCCACCGAGATTTGAACTCAGATCACTGGATTCAAAGTCCAGAGTGCTAACCATTACACCATGGAACCTTCAGTTGACTGTCACCATCACCTCCTCCAGAATCCCACGATTCCTTGTTTCTCCACCAAGTTCATCATCAATCTTACTCAGTAACTTTGTTGTAGAGGGACAGATTAATTATCTTTTTTTTCTCTCATGGTCTATTTCAGCCATTGTTCTTTTCTGTTTTTGTTCTTGTCATGCATACAGATTGACTTAATAAATATGAAAACCCACCCCCCAAATAATCAGTTCATTGACAACTGATGTGTTTGAGGTGAAGTCACTGTAGAGGGGCGCTTCTTTTAAGCACCTGGGTAGTTGCAACAGCATAGGATGCTTTTACAGATAAATCTGTCTCGCAGTCACAAAAAATGGCTTATGTTAGACAGACTGACAGTCCTGTTTTGCACTGAGAGTTCAAGTGATGGAATGAGCACTGGTGCCCTCATATTTCATTTCTTGCCTTCTCTTGCCTTTGCGGAGTACAACGTCAGACCAAGCAGAGTGGATGCTCTTGGTCTGGTGCCAGTGCTGTGCCAGCAAGAAACATCATTAGTGAAGGCTAGTTTAGGAGGATCATCAGCTGTTCCAGTGGTGTTAGGACACATCCAGGGCAGCGTGTCATCCAAATCTGTGCCAGGATGCTCCACAGCTGAAGAAATCCCATGTTTGACAGTCTGTACTTGTACAGAGGCTGCTACAGAGTCAATGAATTGCTCATTCTCATTTATTATTGTGAATTTCCCTTTGGGTTGAATAAAGTATCTATCTATCTATCTATCTATCTATCTATCTATCTATCTATCTATCTATCTATCTATCTATCTATCTATCTATCTATCTATCTATCTATCTATCTATCTATCTATCTATCTATCTGATCCAGCATTGTTGCAATTCTATTTTCAAGCTGTGCAGTTCTCTCAGTCACGCAAAGTCTGTGTGGTTCACAGATTTTGTCATATTCTCTCCATCCTCATCCAATCACAGACACAGCAAAAAGGCTTTGGCTGTTTGGAGGTCACGCTCACACAGCACTGAGAAATAATAAAAGTGATGACAAGTATGCTAGTAGCCTTATGTTTCTTTCATTCATTTAAGTCTTTGTCATGTATAAGTTGCCAGGATGCACTTTCCAAAATATTTGGCAGAGAAAAACAAGGGTATCAGCTAAGCATCTGCTCTGCAGGAGAGCAGGCTGAAGTAAGACTATCACCTAAGTATGACAGGACCACTACCACTTTGAACACTGAATTTGACTGTTGGTACTAGGCAGGTTCCACCGAGACTTGAACTCGGATCACTGGATTCAAAGTCCAGAGTGCTAACCATTACACCATGGAACCTCACACCTGTGGGGCCTATCTGATTGGATAGCAATTGGTCTCCTCAGTTCCCAAATGTTACTCCTCACCTGTCGTTGCCCATGCCCTGTCTGTCTGCTCTCACCGAAGAACTTGTCTCAACTCAGACTCAGTGACGCTGGACTCTGTCTCGTCTGGACTCGTCTCTTGCATGTTCCCTTCATATTCATTCAGCTGTTAAACTGTCATTCCCCTCCTGTCTCCTCTGATCCTGGTACTCTGGGTCCTAGAAACTCTGCTGAAGGCAGAGTGCTGTTAAAAGAAGAGGCGATGCAGCAGAGTGCTAAACATGACGCTGTCCCAGTGTTTTGAAACGTGCTGTTGGCATGAAATTCTAAATGAGGATATTGTTTATAAAAACAACGATTTTTCTCAGTTTCAGTATTTTCAATATATTACATTTTTACATTTTACACAGTGACTAACTTTCTTGGGAACAGGGTTGTATTTCATTTTTTAATAATATAATCATAGGCAACTTTCCTCTTCACATAAATCCTGAGAAATTTGTTTATACACAGCTTTTGTTTTGAGGGAAAAGTAATGTCCATTGAATTATGTTATTAACATGATGAGGACATGTTGTTAAATTACTTACCTGATGAAATCTTTAGAAAAGTAAAACATACACTGACAACATATTTCAATTGTTTTGTCTGCCACAACAAGCAATCTTGCAAGACACCACCGCTCTGAGCACTTTTCAACCTTTGATGACTCTCTTCAGGCACTGACAGCACTTTCTTCAGGTTAGGGACATATTATGGTCTGTTTTCATTCAGAACTGTCAGCAGTGACTTGTAATGTAGGATTTTTTATTAACATTTAACCAAAACCACGATCTTTCCATAATCTTAACAAAGTGTTCTAATGTACAGACAGGAGTCTGCATGCAGACCATTGATTCTGGTGTCACACACTTCGTATGCCCACTCTCCACCCTGACCCCCTCAGAAAAATCTGAAATATATTACATCTTCTGTGTATATGCAGCCTGAAACCGGACCCCTCATTCACTTCTTGGTAGAAAATAGAAGCAGATGTTGCAGTAAAACCCTATCTCCAGTTCCCCCAAAAAATGTCTGGAAAGTTTTAAAGTACTCCTTTGATTGTGTACAGTGCATATACCACTGGACACGTGGTTCGCTTTGCATCGGTCTCTGTGGGGACAAGTGAAGACAGCGAGTTCACGAGGTCTCTGAGTGTCTTTGGCTCTGCTCTGTCATAATTAGCATATTTGTTGTTTTGCTCTTTGGTCTATAAACCATTAAACACATTTGGAAAGAAATATTTCTATTGAGATTATATTCTTACAGAAAATGTATACACCTTCATCAAAACCAGCCTGTGGTTTCTCCTCATTCATTATTTGTAAACCAGATTCCATCCCTCTTGATGCTTATTTATTTATTTATTTACCTTATTCCTTGTCCACCAATCATAATTTGAGCACACCCACATTAATAGTAGCATCTACCCCTGCATGCAAAACCACTTACATACATGCAGACATGCACACTTGAATACATGCATGCACACATACACAATTCCGTTTCTTTGCATGTGCTTCTAGCCCAAGAAAAAATAAATTCAACATTATTTCAAGAAATCCATCTTGACTGCTAATGCTGTTGGAGGCCACAGGGGGAATGGTGCCTGTCTGAGCGCACAGTGGACAGTTGTGGGGTAAACTTTGGACAGGGCACAGGTCATCTGCAGTTCCCAATTCATCCTGTGTGGAAAAAATCAAATGCTCTTCTTTCTAGCTCCTCATAGCTCCCTCACTGGCCCCACCATGTCAGACACACAGGCCAGCACAAATTTACATGTTTGAAAGATTTCTCTAAAAGCAGAATGATGTGGTGACTTTATAGATTAAGTAAAAGTAATAAAATAATATCTATTAGAATAAAGATAGGGTTGAATTAAACATCCAAAACAATATATATATATAAATGGTCAGCACTCTATGCAGGACTAAAAATGACTTCAAGTCATTTATATTTCATCACTGACCTGTTTTTCAGTGGCTTCTTAACTCCACTAGATGGAGCTCTTGATTCAAGAGTGTCTGACTGTAGACTTCTCTTGTTTTTTCAGTGTTAGAAATGAAAAGTCTTAAAGTTTTAAAATGTAGAGAGTTAAAAGAAGTTCAATTATATTTTAGCCATTTTACTTCATTTGCAGTTACGGTGGATATCCTGATGACAGAACAGATCTGAATACCCTGGTTCAAATGTACAATATGGAATATTATATATATAATAACGACCTATACCGTGTTCATGAATTATGTGCTTGTTTCAGCTGAACCTACATTATATTTTCAATGAAGGTGACATGGTGTGCAGAGATTGCATTCGGTGCTCCCCCTTTAAAAGCAACTTTTCTTTAACCCAATGACCCATCAGATGACCTTTGCTTTTCCTGTGATGGAGGTTGATGATATTCTTCTATTCTTCTTTAGGAAGCATTAGCTTGAGAATAAGATTTGCCACCAATTATCGTTATGTTCATATTTATTTCATAGATGTTCCTTTTGCCTTTCCAAAGTTTTCCTTCATTTAGTCTCCTGTGTTTTTCCAGCACATCTGTCCATCTTTCATTGCTTTATCTCTATACACTGGTTCTCATTCAGTCTTTTACCGCCATCGCTGTATTTTCTGTTTTTCATTGAAGATTTATTTTCCCTACACATTCCATCCTTTTCAGTGGAAAACACGATCCTTGCATCACAAAGCCTCACATTAGGTCCTGAGCACATACTAGATGCACCAAACAGACAGAAGGAGAAGCAGGGATGTACATATCTGCTGCGTGAACGTGATAAAACTGCTGCTCTGCTGGAGGGATGATGCGCGACAACATGCCACCAGTGTGTGGAACTAATTAAAATTATGCTTCTAACTGAAACAATCTTGACATCAAAAGGTCACTAATGCATCACAGTGATGTAGTGTATCCAGACAAAAGCCCACTGAACATACAGTTAATACATGTTCTTATGCTTTATTTAACCCTGGCAAGTAAAAAAAACAAAACAATAGAATGAAGATAGGCTCACTGGGATGGCTGCCACTTCTTACTCTTGCCATGCTAACTCTCCCAGGTGCATGCTGACCTGAAATCTGCCAACATAGTCTCCCAAGAAATACAAAATAATAATAAAAAAGCAATGTGGCTTTACAGGTGTTAAAAGGGTTTCAAAACTGGCTGAAATATGAATGACTGTATAACTGTTGCTGTACGTTTGGCATCTCTGTAGTGCCAAAATGAAAGTCAAATATCATCTGTATACATCCAGAGCTGTTTTATGACAGTCAAATACAAAACAAGGACAGCTGTAACTTGTGAAAAATCCCCATTTTTGGGGAGGTGGTGGGGGTTGAATGTGGAGATTTAAAGCTCCTCCATGTTCATTTTTATTAATGATCTATCAATGAAAATGGGTGAAAAAAGAGCTGTTTTCTGTAACACAGTAAATAATAATTGTGTGCATTATTAGCACCTCTCTTCTGTACTTTCATTGTATTTTCCTTCTGGGCATCTCTCTTTTTATTTTCATGCTTTTGTATGAATTCAAGGTCCAAAAATATGATTGATATGGTTGATGTTATGTAGTGGTATTGCTTGTCCTTGAGCTCTGCCACCTGCACGTCTGCATTCGTCACTAACCTGATTCTCTCAGTCTTCCTCCAACCCTCGCTCCTTCCCTGCCTCCCTCCCTGCTTCACACTCGGGATTCAAACAGCAGGCAGACTTTAAATAGCTTGCAGACACCTACTCCCTCATATCTGTCTTCCTATCATCTTGCCTAATGACTCTCTCTCTCTCTCTCTCTCTCTCTCTCTCTCTCTCTCTCTCTCTCTCTCTCTCTCTCTCTCTCTCCCTCTCTCTCTCTCTCTGGACTGCATTCCCCTCTAATCATCTCATCTCTCTGGCTCTGTCTTTAATGGAGCTGTAATGGTGTGAAAGGAACAGGCAAGCCTTATTAGCCTGCAGCCAAACTCACACAAGTTTTAACCCAGACACAGTCTCCCATGTGGCAGCAGGGTATCACTGGAGAGTGTGTGTTTGATGTCTGTGTGTGTGTATCTTGATGAAGCCAAGTAGCCAAATGCAGAGAAGTGAACCTAATCCCTTATCAGGACAAAGGCATTTGGGGACAGAATTGGACTGTGTATCATCCACAGGGATGGAGGAGTCATGCTGATCTGCAGTCTGGACCATCATCATGACCTCTGACTCTGAAAACAGATGTAGTGACAGCTGTTTCCCCCAGCAGGCCAAAGTGTAAACTCCTGATTAGGAAATCAGCTGTGTCCTTGCCATAAGAGTGGGGAAAAGTCCTGAAATCTGATTGGACAGTGTGCACGCCTGGGTGTGCGTGCTTGTGTGTGAGCGTGTGCACCTGGGCCGGAGTGAATGCGAGGTGCAGAAACAGGCACAGGTTGCTGTATATCTGTTAAAAGCCTCACACAGATACGATGTGTTCACTTCCAACTTGTTTGTTCACCATCTCGTCATGTCTTCTGTCTCCATGACAACTAGAGCTCTCTACACAGGCCTTTAGGTTTTAATAACAAGGCACATCGCACACCTTGTGTGATGTGCCTTGTTATTAATGATAGTAGTGATAGTAGTGTGTAAAGTGGGACCTCAGGGAAAAAGATGCTTTGAAATTGGAGTGGATCTAAAGGTCTGGTGTGCAGGGTTTAACAGCATCTATTGTCAGACAAGGAATATAATATTCAGAGTTCTAATCATCAGAAAATATAAACGGTTGTGTTCTGGAACCTTACAATGAGCTACTTAGGGAAAGGGTCCTATTTCACAGAGTGCGCCGTGTTGCACTGCCATGTTTTTGTACAGTAGCCTAGAAAGGACAACCTGAAGACTGGCACCACAAATCTGTGCCTGTCACGTTGTTTGTGTTTCTAGCCACTTTAGGTTCTCCTGTGTACTTGGAAGGGGAGGGTAAGGCCAGGGGAATTCAGTTGGCTTCTGTCCAGTTCTGGACATTGAATGTCAATCACATTCCTGATCAGATGACTGATGTCCACGTTCTGTGTCGATTCTTGACTAGATCCACACTCGCTGGCTTGATCGACAAAGGTCAGTTTCTCCTGGAAAAGCAGGCGGTCCCAGTTTGAGGTGGTTGTGATGGAGCGGTCAAAGCGATGAACTAGAAGTCCTCTGTGGTTCCCTGGAATCCTGCCAACTATACGTCACAGCTCTTATTTTAATCATGATCAAGTAAACATTTGTGAACACTGTTAGTGCTGCAACTGCTTAAAGCATTAGAATCAAAACTAAAACCAAAAGGGAAGGACCTGGAATTAATAACAAAAATTAGCCCAAGAGAAGAAACCCGGGAAGCGACCCTTAACTTTCTGTCTGAAACAATTAACCCATGTTTGATTGTACATTGAACATCAGAACTTTTAAATTTTGTGTTGTGTCATAATGGGTTCTGCTTTTTGATTAGATGCTGACGTCACATGTGGTGCTGTTTCATCTTATTACTTACATAACACTGTCATGACTTTCTTTAAATAGTGTATTGCACTTGGATTTTAAACTTATTGTGGTGCTGCTTGTAGCCATACAGCAACAAGTGGAGTGTATTGACCGGTGTGGTGACAGTATTCAATAAATATCCCAGAAAACAACTTCTCGTCCCTCTGTGAGCGCAGACAAATCTTCCACTTTCAGCAGATGAATTTGAGCACAGCCTTCTCGTGTCAAACCCTGCACATAGTCCATCATTCTGCACAGTGAAGCTCACACATTCAACGCAGGGACACACACACACACACACACACACACACACACACACACACACACACACACACACACACACACACACACACACACACACAAATATTAAATAGAAAAAAAAGAAAAAATTAATAGAGGGAGACTTTTTTCAGTCATGTTGTATGTCTATAGTTCCAGTGGGGCCTAAACACATGATGGACTACCCATTGTGCCAAGTTAATGTGTATAGCAACCTTTGAATTCTTCAAGATTTATTGAAAGCGTCACAGGACCATGTTACAGTCATCAATTTACATTCATACACATACTTAACAATACGTTTGTGTGTAGGAGGAAGTCTTGCATTTATATATAATTGACTTAATTTAACTGAATTTGTCCACCCGTTAAATACTTAACATAAGAACTCTCATGTCGCCTCAGTTGTTTGGATTTGATTTGGTGCATATGTACAAACTCCAAAGTAATTTCATTCTTCTGTTCCAAACTCTTGAGAGGGAGGTAGTTGTTAACAAGGCTAAGAGTCTTCAACTTCTATTGTACAGTCAGTGTGAAAACCATGAACCAGGAAATGTATTTTTACACACAGCATCACATTATGACGGGTTATTTTAGGTCTGATAATGGAAAAGGGTCTTCTTAAAAATAATCTCACATTTTCAGCATTAACCAGCACATTAACAGCTCTCCTGTATTCAGCAGTGCTCAAAGAATCCTCAGACATATGTTCTATTCCTGCTGTGTGAGCGAGCGGCGAACAGGAAGCTGCCAAATTCTCTGATAAGGTCTTCAGGACTGTATAAACTGTCTGTCATATAGAATTTGTCCACTAGATGGCGGTGCAGTGCGCATATTTGTTTCCACAAAATGATCCTCAGCTTTCTTCACATTTCCTGCCAGTTCAAACAGATCTCACATGGCTGGATAGCACAGGATGAGAAAATGGTGTTAGAACACCAGCCTCCAGGGCATTGGTGGTATAGTGGTGAGCATAGCTGCTTCCCAAGCAGTTGATCCGGGTTCGATTCCCGGCCAATGCATGTGATAAGATATTGAGACAACTGTCTCACAAAGGCCTGGCTTTTTTGTCTTATGTCTTGAGAGGTCACAAGTGTATCACCACCTCCTAGTGGTCTGGTCTGCTGTAAACAGCGTAACACATTCCTCTGACGTGGTGTAAAGACTCATCGTTTAGTGCTGAAGGATTAGAGATGTCCACGTTCTTTGTTGCTTCTTGGCTTGGGCCACGCTGATCAGCTTAATCGGCATAGATCCATTTTACTTGGAAAGCCAGGTCGTCCCAAGGTGGGGGGTAGTTGTGCTGGAGTGGTCACGGTGATGGACAAGAAGTCCATTGAGGTTTCCCCAAGCAGACTGGAATCCTTGCAGCTCAGCTCTCAGCTGTCCTTCCTCTATTCCTGTGTGAGACTGCTGGTGGATTCAGATTCAGTCAATTATGAAAGTGGAACATCTTCTCTCATAGCATTGGTGGTATAGTGGTGAGCATAGCTGCTTCCCAAGCAGTTGACCCGGGTTCGATTCCCGGCCAATGCATAATATGTCTATCCTGTGTTGGGACTATTTCTGGAAAAGCAAGGGGCTTTATCCAGAAGTTGTGGTAATGTATTGGTGTGAAATTGCACTTTCGGAATATTGTCTTTCACCAAATACCTGTTAGAATTATGAAGGTGGCTGCTGATCAGATTCAAACTCCTGTCAGCAGGAAGTTGGGTTTCGAGTACATGGTTTGCTTTTTTACATCTCAGGAAAACATTTATTAAACTTTTTTAGCATACACTTACTTTTGTCAAGGTGACTGGGGCAGATTAGCATCCGGGTAGGTAGGAAAGTTAGAGAAAACTTTCCTCTTGGACAGCACAAGTGCATCAAGGTGCTAAAAGTAGATTAGCACGTTGAATTTGAATCTGGTGGTGGTGAGAGCAGGACCATTAGCGACCCACGGGGTTTCAGTAGAAGGACACAAAAGTGGATCAAGAAATTTGCCATCCTCTCTAAACTTTTGTGTCTCAGTAACTACCATTTTTCAAAAAATACACAATACATCTCATTTTAACTAGTTTTTCTTTGTTACAGACAATTCAATCTGGCTTCATGACAGTTTACATTGTTCCTGCTGAAAATTATATAAAGTATTACCATGGTCTCCCCTGCTCATCTCAAGAAGCATGATCTCATTTGGCCAGACAGTGAAACTGTAATTAAGCCCAAAAATGTGAAGGTCCACCATGACTGTTTTTGTGATTTTTGTTAATTAACATAAACTAAAAAACAGTGATGAGATCGAAATTTCTGATTTTTACTGGATCAAAATGGGCATACATCATTCCAGGACTGAGATACACATCACTATTAACAAGGTCAGTTGAGAAACATGGCTGACATCAACCAAAAAAACTTAGGGCAGGGCTTGGTTGGACAATTACCATAACTTGGACTAGATACCCCAAATTGCTGCCAGTGCTGTGCTGCCGGTGTCTGACAGGTGATCACTGTTGAGCAGGTGGTGCCTTATGTGGGAGGTCAGTGTATAAATGCACATGTGAATGGGTGACTTGTGTTGTCAAGTGTAAAGTAAGAAGGGGAATATTTGAAGTAAACTTCATATACTGCAAATATGCTACTTATTTTATATTTGCTCAAGCTATTTTTCAATTCAAATTACAACAGAAATACATTCATGATACTATAAGTTGTATTTCCAGTGTCCATAAAATCTAACGTCAATAGATTACAAATACAGTATATTTTTAGATACTTCCTGGGCATTTTCAAAATGGTGAAAGGACTGTATTTACATTGCACTTTTCTATTCTTAACGCCTACTCAAACACTTTTACAACATGATCCAGAGGTGCGTAAGAGCCAGCTGCTCATTCCAGGCAGAGACCATTCACACACACACACACACACACACACACACACACTGACGACACAGCACCAGGGGCAAATTCAGTATTCTGCAAAAAGACGCTTCAAGAGGAGCCTAGGATCGAACCCCAGCCCTGTATTATTCCATTTATTGTAAGTAAATGTATTATAAAAGAGGATTTAAAGTATACTACCTTATGTTGGCATAAATTGCACTTATACAGCACATGAAATCTAATCTAATTACAAGTAAATCTACATTACTATATTTATATGTTGCTGAAGCATTTCTAGTGCACTTCTAGTGCACTACTACTCAATAATCCTAATCCAAATCCTATAAGTGCACTTAAAATATTGAAGCTAAATTTTGCTAAAAATATATTTTCCTGTAGTATATTTATTAAAAATATGTTTTCAATCTATTTGAATTAAATACACATTTACAGAAATGTGCTGGAAACATACTTTAGAATGTTTAAATATACTTAAAGCAGCCTTTAGTATATATTTTTTTCACTTGGACATCATACCCACACACAGTCCTTAGGGGGCAGTATTTGCATACCCACTGGCATGTGTGCATCTCACATGTAGTATAATAGTATAACCAATAGCAATACTCCAGCTAAAAACAACACCTACACATATGAATACCATAACTTGGTATTCATCACACGGTATTTACACACAAATACGCACGCAAAGATGCTCTTTTATTCACTTATTTGTGTTTTGATCAGCCTTCCCCATGGGTGGGGATCATGTGCCACCAGCCCCATGACTCTGGCCCTACCTGCCTTGCCCAGGACGAGCTGTCTGAGTACTGAACTCTTCAGATGATTTCCAGAATTGATGGAGCCTTAATTCACTATAACCAGCTAACAGAAGATTAAGAGGTGTCGGTACCATTTTCATTTTGTATTTATTTTACTTTCACTGTGCAAAGGAATCAGTTATTAAAGGTTACTTCCTCTTGGGGAAAGGAATATATAAAGACAACCTTTCTTGATTGAAACAAATATGTTGAATGAGTCAAATCATTTTCATCTGTATGATTTGGTATGGCATGGAACAACATCACGGTATACTGCAGTTACCACACATAAAACTGTAAAGAAAAATAAATCAATACTTGACATGCTTTTTTTCCTCAAACATCTCGGTTTGACTGGAAACAAATAAACTGTGCAGCTGATGCAGTGATGAAAACAAACCTGTTGTACAAGTGCTCCCTGGAAACATTACAGTATACTGTATACAGCTACCACAGAAAATCTAAAAAAAATAAAATAAAATAAATCAATACTTAACCTTTGAAGTATTTAATTCCTTAAACCTCCTGGTTTAATTGAGTCTGCAAAATAAAGGCACTCATAAATTCAAAGCTAGGTTAAACACAGAGAAGACTCCAAGCTTTAAAGAGGGTCATTCAGGCTCAGATCTGTTATAAAATACCAATGAAATATCAGTACACTGCTGTGCAGGTGATGCAATAATGAAGACAGGTTGTACAAACCTGATGTACAAGTCCGGTCTGGAAACTTCACATGTTGAGGAAGACTTATTCTCTTTGCTGTGTTTAAAGCACACATGTACAGTGCTTCTCACAGACATATTATCTTTTTCTCTGTTACTCCTACAGGCACAGAACTGCAATAGAATAAAACCAGAGTCAGTGCTAATACACAACCGTGCAGGTGATGCAGTGAAGAAACCACAGGTTGCACAAAGCACTCCATCCACCAGGAACCGTGCTCGGACATAAAACCCTGTTCATACCTGCCCCTGACACGGTTCCTACATCCTCATCTCATACATTTATACTTCAACCTTCTCATTTGTTTGCACAAGAGAGGTCAGACATGAGCAGCGGTCAGTTGTCCATAAGAACAGTGGACGAAGTTGAGCTTTGTTGAGCTCATAAAACTCCTCTAGCATGCTGGCATTGTTAACCCGACACTCTGCAAAGTCTCTTATTTCTGCGTTCTGTGTTATTTAATGGTGCTATCTTGTTTTTTTTTGTTTTTTTTAATAAATAATGCTCCCACAGCTCCTCCTTTAACCAACCTAACTTGTTTGTCCATCCATCCTAATTCCAGTCTTCTTTGTTTTCTTTGGCCATTTCTGTGTTGCCAAGCGATGATGTTCCCTGACTAGAAGTGGATGGCATTGTTCCCCCAGTGAATTTGTGTTGTGTTGTTCAGTGAAACACACAGAGCATGACAGCCAGACGGTAAACAAAGTGCTGATATCTGTGTGGGCATCGTCTGGCAGAGCATGCTAATAAGGAGGCATGCCAGTGTCTCAGAGGACAAAACTCTTTAAAGCAACTTTCTTGCTCTGGATTTTGGCAGAAGGCCACAACCGAAGTCCTGTCACCACAAAGAGGAGATACTTCACTGGATCATTACCAGGCATGAGGGGACGTGTAAAGGATCGTGGATGTTGGATAGTTAAAGGACAAATATAATATCCTGTCCATGTTTTTAAAATCTCCAACACAAAAGATAATAATTTACCTAATTAACCATGACACGAGATAAAATGCAGCTGTGATACATTTCCAGAGTTGCAAAATCCTGTCTGTGAGTATTATAAAAGCATCTGATAAGCCTTTAAATCCATTAAGCTCTTTCTCAAACTTCACTTCCTGGATTATCTCACTTCTGTGTGGTCCAGGAATGCAGCACTAAGCAGACTGGAAAAATGTTGGCAGTTTACATAACCTGTATAATTGCAATCACTGAAAACCGAACAATCATTGTCTGCACAGACCACGTGGCAAAAGCAGCATGTTAGCAGAGCAGCAGCAGCTTCAGTGTTCCATCTGCAGTTACAGTATGCACGATATGTTCAGATACAGTGCCGAGAGCAGGAGAGAATAAAGTATATCACACAGTCTGCAGAGAACATATATGAATAAATCAATGAACAGCATGCAGCCTAGTCTCACAAGCAAACAGCCTTAACATCACATCAACTGTGTGTGTGTGTGTGTGTGTGTGTGTGTGTGTGTGTGTGTGTGTGTGTGTGTGTGTGTGTGTGTGTGTGTGTGTGTGTGTGTGTGTGAGCTGATTAATATGGAGTTAGGTCTCAGTATGTGCTAATCCACTGCTTTATATTCAAGGTGATTAAGACTTGTAATCTACTGTAGAGGTAGGGTGAGGGGAAAAGAGGAGGAGAGCTCATCCAGTCTCCTTCACTTCACTGTCCTGAGTGAAAAATAATGTCTACCTTTCCATTCATCAGCTTTGCATATGAGAGAGGAGGAGGAGATGAAGGGATGGGGGTGAGGAGAGAGAGAGAGAGAGAGAGAGGTGGCACTCACCCCATGTGGATAGTCCACGTCTTTGTTTTTTGGGCACCTCTTTGATGAAAACTTCAGAGCAAACTGATTAGTGTAACACCATCTGGACGGAAGCCAAAGTGATTCAACAACTCAAGAAGTTCTCCAACTTAATCTAAGAGCTCTTAAATCACACAGCTCCATTATTCCAAGCCTCAAACTGGCAGCATTTCTATATATAGCCAAATATTTGCACAGCCTGCGTGAAGCAAAAAATATTAAAAATTCATCCAGGGATTAGTCACACCCACCTCTGTGACATGTGGAAGAAACTAAAGTAATTACAATTTGTATTTACAATTTGAAATGTGTGATAGTAATTATATCTACAGTAAATACCAAGGTGGGTGGTGCTCTTTCTTTTATTCAACCATGTCTATCTGCTCAAGCTTAAAACCTAAAATGAAATAAAATGTATGACTTTGAAATTCAAATAGCAATTAGTGAAACATTTCAGGAAATGGTCTTGTTTCAGTTCACTAACAGTTTACTTTATGGGTCTGCAATTGCTAAATAATTTTCTTGAAAGTGTCCCGGAGAGGATTTCTTTAAACTCTCCAGTGAACGCCGGTATTAAAACAATGTCTCAGTCCTCCATCCCTCCACTCATCCACACCGTCACTTTCCCAGCCCCCCGCACTGTCATCCTCCATACATTTTCATTGCTACGCAGATGATACCCAGCTATATTAATCAATGAAGCCTGAAGAAACCAGTCAGTTAACTAGACTACAAGCATGTCTTCAGGACATAACCAGAAGACATGACCCGGATGACCTGCAATTTTCTGATGCTAAACTCGAACAAAACTGAAGTTATAGTAGTAGAAGAAGAAGAAGAAATGTACTTTTATTTATCACACATGTTAGTTGCACACACGCCATGCTTCCGTGAAATTATTTTCTCCACATTTGACCCATCCTCAGTCTGTCGATCCTCCAGGAGCAGTGGCCAGCCAATGCCGGTGCACGGTGCTCCTTCGTCACCGTGAGTCAGACGGTGATCTTCTTGCATGTTTTTGGTGGGGGTTATTTAAGGAGGAAACCCTGGTTAAACCCTGGTTAAACATGAGGAGAACATGCAGACTCCACACAGAAAGGCCCCCTTTCTCCTCGAGCAGCAGGCACCAAGGGCATGTTGGAGGACACGCCACCAGCACCCACAGTGGGATTCAAACCGGGGACCTTGTAGCTGTGAGGCGACAGTGTTACCACTTGTGCCACTGTGCTACCCCAAAGTAGGCCCTAAACATCTTAAAAACTCACTTTCTGATTGCGAGTGCTTCTTCTGAGTGCTGGAGGCCATTGCGCTGGCCTCCAGCACCACTGTAAAGAATCTGGGAGATTTCAAGGACTGCCTTTTTTCACCTACGTAATATCGCAAAAATCAGGTATATTTTGTCTCAAAATGATGCAGAAAAACTAGTCCATGCATTCGTAACTTCCAGGCTGGATTATTGCAATTCCTTACTTTCAGGCTGCCCAAATTCGTTGCTGAATATTCTCCAGTTGCTCCAGAACGCTGCAGCACGTGTTCTGACAAAAACCAGGAAGAGAGATCATATTTCTCCAATACTCGCCACTCTGCACTGGCTCCCTGTAAAGTTTAGAATAGAGTTTAAAATTCTCCTCCTTACTTACAAAGCCATAAATGGCCAGGCACCTTCTTATCTTAAAGAGCTCATAGTACCTTATTGCCCCACTGGAACACTGCGTTCCCAGAATGCAGGTCTACTTATGGTTCCTAAAGTCTCAAAAAGCAGAACAGGAGTCAGAGCATTTAGCTATCAAGCTCCTCTCCTGTGGAACCATCTTCCAGTCTTTGTCCGGGAGGCAGACACTGTCTCTACATTTTAGAGTAGGCTTAAAACTTTCCTCTTTGATAAAGCTTATAGTTAGGGCTGGCTCAGGCTGGTCCTGGACCAGCCCCTAGTTATGCTGCTATAGGATTAGACTGTCGAGGGACCCCCAAAGATACACCGAGCTCCTCTGTCCTTCTGTCCCTCTCCATCTGCACGCTCTCATGTCCTACCACGGCGTGTTACTAACTTAGCTTCTTCCCCGGAGTCTCTGTGCTTTGTCGTCTCGCAAGTTCCACAGTGGCTGAATCTGGATTGTGGATTTCAGCTGCGTCTCCTGCCTTGACCCTGCCTGACATCCACTGCAACTGCTACTACTGTTATTACATCCACTGTCACTGTTACTGTGACTGCATGTCTGTCTGTCTGTCTGTCTGTCTGTCTGTCTGTCTGTCTGTCTGTCTGTCTGTCTGTCTGTCTGTCTGTCTGTCTGTCTGTCTCACTCTCCCTCTCTTGCTCTTCCTCTCTCACCCAACCGGTCGAGGCAGATGGCCGCCCACCCAGAGTCTGGTTCTGCTCGAGGTTTCTGCCTGTTAAAAGGAAGTTTTTCCTCGCCACTGTCGCCAAGTGCTTGCTCATGGGGGAATTGCTGGGTCTCTGTAGATAAAGAGCTTGGTCTGTACCAGCTCTATATGGAAAGTGTCCTGAGACAACTTCTGTTGTGATTTGGCGCTATACAAATAAAATTGAATTGAATTGAATTGAATTGAATTGAATTGAATTGAATTGAATTGAATTGAATTGAATTGAATCCACCAGATGCCGTCAGACTTTCCCATCTGTCCCAGTCCCTTATCATTTCAGATCCAGCCACACCCTCCAGACCTGTAGCAACCCCATTCCTGCCTTTTCCCTCACCTCACCTCACCTCACCTCACCTCACCTCACCTCACCTCACCTCACCTCACCTCACCTCACCTCACCTCACCTCACCCACCTGCCTGCTCATCCATCTCCACTTCCTCTAATCAGCCCTGCAGTACATATACCAGCCCCCTTTTACTCAGCTGAATTTGATTTCATCATGTGGGTCCTGATGATACAGGCAGACATTACCAGAACTGTCCAATTAATGAACGACTGTCTGTATAATTCTGTTTGATTTGTGTAAGTCAAAGAGTTGAAGCCTCAGATTTAGCTGAGCTTAACTATACTTTTTGCACTGTATGAGGCCTCATTAGGGAGCAGAGCCAATTTCATTGTGTGTGTGTGTGTGTGTGTGTGTGTGTGTGTGTGTGTGTGTGTGTGTGTGTGTGTGTGTGTGTGTGTGTGTGTGTGTGTGTGTGTGAGGAATAAGATTCAGGGGTCAAGACTGGATTTTTGAGCAACTCTTTGAAAGAACAACAATAAGGGTAAGTTATGGAAGTCTGACATTTACAACAATGATAAAAAAAATAAAACTTAAATAAAGTGAAATCAGTACGCAGACACACACATATTAGAGCCAAATGTCAGGGGATGGCCTTGAGCCAACAAGATCAACCTCTCCCAAATAAAAGACAAATGTCTGAGACGACTGATCTGGCTGATCCCTCTGACTGATCCCTCTGACTCACCTCTTGTATCACTCGTCATCTTACAGCCTTTTCATCACAGCAAATTAAGAACTCTCTGTCTCTATAAGGTCAGTTGATTCTTTTTTGTTTTTTGTTTTATCAGCTTCATATCCAGTTATTACATTTGTAATTATTTTTTTTCCCTATAGCTGATGATGTAATAATCATTCAATAACATAAAAAAATATATTGTAATTTTTTGCGAATTCTATTACATTATTGGTCACTTTACATTGCCAACTTTTATAATACTAAGAAAGAAGAAACGATTATTGGCAGTTACTACATCCCCAGTAGTTATTACATTATTTGCTTCTACAGTACTCCACTAATATATGAAATCCAATCTGCATACTTGGCCATGCAGATGCTGCATTCATTCACCCTGCAGCCCCTCCAGGCGAGGTCATTATATTGGTGAATAGCAGGAGGTAATGAGCACTGATTCACCGTCCACATTTTCTGCTGCATGTGAGACAAATACTCTGACAGGATGAGTGTCCTCCAAGTGCTTACACCAGGTGAAGTACATTCACCCATTCTTCTGTTTCAGTCAGATTGGTACACGTCTAATCAGCCTGCTGTTTATCTGTTATTTGACAGACTGTTGTAAGTTAAACTAATGATCAGGACCACTGCACTTAAAGCCTGGAGCAAGGTGACCAATAGAACTGGTGAATAGTGCTGCCACAGTGCCTGCTCACAGCTTGTGTCACCACTATGGACATTAACTATACAAGTGCATTTCAATTACACAGAGGTCTTCTGTATCAGTGATGGAGAGCAGCAGTAAGTGTCAGCAGAGGCTGCTGGCTGCAGCCTCCACACGCTCACTGCAGATTTATCTGCACCATTTGCTCTGAAGATAATCCTTATCACTGTGACAAGGCACTTAGTCCAATCAAGATCATGTTATGGAATGCTTCCACGGTGCTATCTGATGGTGTGTTCATGTTCTGTGAAATGCATTGTAAATTCAAATGTCTGCCATGGCAAAGCAACGGCTCATCAACATCTCAGGTGTATTTAAACTGAGCTACAGGATGTCACAATTCACAAACAGCTGAAGTTTAACATGGCAGTTAAAGGAGAACTCGGCAGGAGAATTCACTTTGGCTAACATTTTTTATGTGGGGCAGATTTCAAAATATTTGGTGAGCCATGAATGCCGCATAAGATGTAACTTACTATGTTGCAAGTGCATTATGAAAGTCTTTTGCACAAACATGTTACACAATGCTGTGGTTACATTTTATTGCCTCTCTCCATCACAGCCAGATAGAAATGATGGGTGTTTCCCAAATGTATGGTCACATGATTCAAATGTGACTATGCTTTGCTATAGTGTTGAAATATTTCAGTCTGGACCAAAGCGGTGGATGGATGGTGAAGGAAAGCTACATCGTTCATGCAATCATAGCGAACAAACATTCTTGACATTAAACCCAAGAAGGTCAGGGTCAGGGTGGGTGTAAAAAGGTTTGCCATGATTGGATCATTCCTCCACCATCCTAGGGAAAAGAAATCAAGTGTGCTGGATGGTTCCTCTCAGCTTTTTAGCCTCTTTCAGTTCATTGTTTTGGTTTTACAGCTGCAAACTCTGCTGTCATTGACTCTGCTCCCAGCAGCAGCAGGCAGCTGGAAAAGCTTGATAAACACACTGCACACTGCCTGCCCTGCACTGAATAACAAAACAGAGAGGGCAAGACCAAACTGGAGGTAAAAGTGAGTGAACATTGTACGAGCGGCCATGGACATGAGTCCAAATGAATGAATGCTAATGCTGTCCTGTGTCTGCTGCATGCTGCATGTTTCATCATGAGATGAAATAAGAAATATTTTTTAAAAAGCACACACATTCTTTTATTAGAGTCAAGAACAGTCAAACAGTATTTGATGTTTCTGCTTTTGTGTGCAATAACAAGTCAGTGTCCCATGTTTCTGGGGGGTGAGCAGGTCAAACTGTTTTGTATTGGAGATAAAGCAGGGTTCACGGCTCCTGCCTCTGCAAACTGTATCTTAATTGGCTTTAAACAGCTGCATATCTTTCTCTGTCTCTTCTCTACGTCTGCCTCTGTCAGTGTGGCAGTGAATATGGCTGACACTGCTGTTTCTCAGACAGACAGGAATGAATTATGACCCTCCATGCTCTCCTCTCCTGTCCTCCTCCTCTTCCTATCCTGCTAGCTCTGCTCTGAATCAGCTCTGATCTCCACTCCTTCACACTTTCTTCCTGTCTTCCCTCCATCCCTCCTTCAGCAAACTTTATTGCTGGAAGCAGCAGTTAGCCGATGAGGCTCTGTTGGCCAGCTGTGATTTCTGCTCTAAACCAGAAGACTAACACGCCACCCAGGACTCCACTCTGATTAACAGGCCGAGAACTTTGTGTGCACGTTTCACAATTTCAGGTGGTTTTGAGTCTGAGTTGGTTGGTGCAGTGTTGTTTAAATCTATTATACCCTAAAAGAACACATTAATCAGTGGGAGCAGATGTTTGCCGTGTTCAAGAAAACAACATTTGCATATGGTTTATTCTTTTAGTTGATAACCTGCAGGGGTTAGCAGGCCCTTGGATGTTTACGTCAGAGACCCAGATTATGCTGCTTGAGAGAAAAGAACAAATAGAAGTCAAAGTCTGACTTCAAACTGGTTTGCAGATTCCACCCTTCTTGTTTGTTTTCCTGTTGATGGAAGATTGTGAAGATGGTTATAGTCACTGCAAGAATTTCATATTGTTATAAAAATAGTCTAAAAAGGCTGTTTACTTCAACCAAGATTGATCATAAAAAATGATTGCCTCTGATTTTTTTAAAAATCACTAAGTATATTTGTAAGATATTATTTTAAGCTATAAACAAGGCTGTAGCTGAGGTACAATAGTCTCTAGTGTCTGTCTCTACTGCGGTTTGCCTCAGGAAGTCGACCTCGCCTGCCTGTGAAGAACAGTTTATTGAGAGTTTTCCCTTGTAAGCAAATCTTATTTCTGGCGTGCTTTCTCAGTGCTGGGTGGGTGCCATGGCCCTCCAGTCATTCTGTTGTTTGGGTGTCTATGAAACAATAAACGAAGCCTGATGGGTGGGACTGTGGTGGGACCCCTTCACAATGCTGAAACAGATCCAATTTCTCTTTGTTCAATCCAGGGTGTGAGGTGGGTGCAAATAAGTAGTTCCAAGTATTCCAAGTACAACAGAACCAACACATATTGCTCATATTTAATCAACATCTTACATTTGTGCTTGAAGCAGCATAACGATGAAGAGCAGAGGGATGGGTTGATAGGAGGGCTGTCTGAGAATGAAAAAGATCTGAGCGTAGAACATTTCAGAGTTTAGCAACACTGAGAAGAATTTATAAAAACCTCATTTCAGCCACACTGGCAGCTGGGCTCTAAAAGTGGCAGTTTGGTGGTCAGTGGGTGGTTGGTTCATCATTTCACCTCATCACCCTAAATTAATGAAATATTTTTAGAAATGTTTCCAAGAGGGTGAATTAGAATCACTCTGGTTATCCCTAAACTTTTAGCATCAGTATTATGCTAAAGGAAGATGGTAAGCATGGAAAACAACAGACCTGATAAACATCAGCATGTTAACATTATGAATGTAAGGCAGGGATGGGGAGTGTTAATTTACAAAGGTGAAGATGACCAGTTTGCCAGTGACATTTGTTAATGTGCATGTAATTCATTTTTAGTGTAAACTCATCCACAGCCACAGTGTATTTGTCAATTTTCCACCATTTCAGTAATGCTCCTCCCAACACTTCTTTAATCCTGGATATGAAGGTGTCTTTACTCTGCAGCTCATCAAGTAAAACCTCCACGCTGTCGAGGAACACCTCCTTTATGTGTTCTCCTTCTATGAGTGCTTTCCCATGTTTAGCAATACACTCTGCTCCACTCAGCTTTAGTAACTCATCTTTACAGTTTTTCTCATGCTTAGTTTTAAAATGATGCTTTTATGCTTTCAAAGCAAAATGCTTTCACTTGCAACAAAGCTAACTTCGCTGGCTCGATTTTCCTCTCACTGTCGCATGCAGATTGGTGCTGTGTGGACGTCTGTTTGCCAGGCAGTAAATAGCTGTTTGTGTCATAGGTTGCCGGCCCCTGGTTTAGGTGTACAATACAACACTTTATACTAGGGGTTGTCAAACTTCTTACTCAAAGGTTCACATCTGATTTTTATTCATGGTCCAAAACGATTGGCAATAACAAAATAATTAACATTACTTGTAATTGGGCCAGCGTGAATTGAGGCAGATAAGGCTCAGACAGTAAGTCTATATTTGTTTCTGATTCAGACATATTCTTATAACTACATTTGCACTGGTTATAGAAACTGTGTACTAGACGCACATTCTGTAACTGCAGTGGAGCTGATAGCAAATTCTCTCGTATAACATTAATGTGTGAGCTCGGCGGCAACAACACACAGCTGTCTTTCCAGCAGTTAACATCCACATGAACATCCATGTTTTTGGGACCTCGTCATGTGGGTGAACAAAGAGGTCTGTATGTCAAACTAAAAGCCTAGACAAAGAGCTCAGGACAAAGAGCAAAGAAGTAGCGCCAACATTCCTTCAGGCCTTGCAGATCACACCTGAGTACAGCGTTCTGTTTGAACCCAAATCCTGGCTTCACACTGGACAAGACCTCAGGGAATCCCTGCAACATGGTCATGACGTTATCAGGAAAAGAATCAACACACCTTGCTCTACCTCGCCTGTCCAGTGCAATGTCAAGTTGCTACAGGAGGTGTATCATTCCCAATCATCATCATCAGTGTTTGTACTTTAGGTAGCCAAGGCAACATTTGGATCTTGAAAAAGATCAGTTGTTTGTATAGCCAGTGATTTAACTTTTCCTGCAGAGGAAAGACATGGATTACCCATCTTTGTTTTTAAAAAAAAAAAGAAAAGGACAATTTCGAAGCACACGTTAATCACTCCCAAAGTGATCTCAAGTAAGAGACTATTGCCTGGGCAGAGACAGTTAATGATGGTGTGTTACTGCGAGCTTCATTGTTGTACATACTTTAATGTATATTTGTGAAATTAACCTACGGCCCGAGTCCATGTTGTTGCTGTTTGAGATACCTCAATAATTGTACTTGCTGTTTTTTTCGTTTTTTGTTTTTCATGTGCTTAGCACATTATAAGGGTTGTGTGTCCTGGACCACTGTGCTTCGTCCTGTTTTCTGTCACTTCAGTAAAGCTGGTAGGCTGCACTTTATCAAATAAAGGACCAGAGCCACAGCTGGTGGACTCTGAGCTGAGTTTGCATACTGAGTTTGTGTGTGATAATAAGACAGTTATTGTGTTGTTGTGACCCCTCTGCTTCGCTTTGAGGGCCTTTCCCTCTCTTTTACTAACCCACACACACACACACACACACACACACACACACACACACACACACACACATCATGTGCCTTCACAGGCGTTCACACATACACCTAAAAGGCTCAGAGTAACTCAGCTCTGCTTGCCTCCATCTTCTTGTCAGAGAGGTGTAAACACGTCCTCCATTGTTCTTCTCATATCTCTTTGTCAGGCTTTGTGGTCTTGAGCCTTGCACGATGTAACCACTAACACTGTCACATCTGCCATCTTGCCCTCTCTCTCTGTCTCCCCAGGAGAAACGAACAAAAATACTCAATTTGACACTCAATACAACAGCTGACCCAAAAGCCCCCATAAGTAATGCTTCCTCCATCTAATAGACAGGCTCAGTGATTCTCCAACAACCTCCTGTCGTCTGGCCAGTGTGCTGCTGCCGGCTACAGGGAACAGCCAGCCTGGGAGCTGAGAAAATGTCTGAAGTCATTAGACACCATAACTATCTTTATGGACATCCTGATTTTAATATAACACTTCTTAAGTATCCCTATTAATCTATAGCATCAACCCCATCATTACAGGAATAGTATGTGTTTGAACTGTTCCTTCTGATGGCAGGGAGGAGGTTGCTCTGGAGTTCAGGAGGAAGGGAAGCAGGGACATTACTCAGCTGATCTACTCTCGGACATTTTGAAGATGTTTGGTCCCACGTAGCATCTTCACCTGCTGATTTGTCTCTCATCTGGACCTTCTATGAGCTTTCTGGCATTTTCGGACATCCTGGTACGACTGTGGTGACTTTGGCTTAAGCTGGGTGTCTTCCTTGGCAGACTCCAGGATGAGACACCCCCACTTTGGTATGCTGGAGACACGGTGGTGGCACTTACCAGAGTTTGTTAGAGTTCTTACTTTTCCAACTTTGGTCATGTTAGAAATGCAGAAGTTGATTAAACTGAGGCAGACTTTTCATAGAAAGTTGGAGAGTTGCCGTCTTTGTGTCTCTCCTCGTTTGAACATCATCATCTCCATCACCAGCCAGTCTCCAAACAGGCAGGCAGGCAGGCAGGCAGGCAGGCAGGCAGGCAGGCAGGCAGGCAGGCAGGCAGGCAGACAGACAGACAGGCAGCCAGGCAGGCAGACAGACAGACAGGCAGGCAGGCAGGCAGGCAGGCAGGCAGGCAGGCAGACAGACAGGCAGGCAGGCAGGCAGGCAGGCAGGCAGGCAGACAGGCAGGCAGGCAGGCAGGCAGGCAGGCAGGCAGGCAGACAGGCAGGCAGGCCTGTCCAGCACAGAGGGTCCAGAGCTTTGAAACCATTAGACTAACTGACTGAAGAGCAGGAGAAGTGAACTGAAGAAGCTTTCTGCTTCCTCTGGTTTTGTATTAAAGAGACGATGGTGCCCGATGTCACCGGACCGGACATATGGGGCACAAATTATCATGTGCTCATTCCTGCGTGATTCAAGGCTCAAAAGCTGTAAAATCTGTGCATATAATTGAAGAATTGTATTTTTAATGTAATGTTATCCAAGACACTTATTTATATTATTCCAACTGTAATTGCCATGTAATTTAATGGGGAGTTTTTGAGGGGCTTTGATTTTTAAGTGAGTCACATTTCTATCTTATCCATATGAAATTGATGAACTTCTTTTTAGCCCACTTTTTGTTTAATGACATGATGTCACATTTCAACCCTTGTATGCAGCGGTGTAAAACATCATGTCATTAGGCTTTGGTGTCACCATGATTTTTCTTTCTTCCCTTCTTTCTCTCTTTCACCACATTTGACAACAACAATTCAAACAATAAACTTTCCTTCTCTCAACACCTGCATGTATTTTTTTACACTGACTTTTATACGTGTTCAACAGAAACATTATGCATTTTTGTCATCATATGTATCAGCAGCACACAGATAGGAATGAATTGAAAAAATCCAAAAATAAAATAGTGCCATGTATCTGTTCCCAACAGATGAACCTCCCAGTGTTAAGGTTTTTGTGCAAAATGACTCAAAATACTACAACTCAGACAGAGGAGGCTGAAGAAGAGTAGAGAGCCAATGGTTCAATAAATGAGAATGTGCAACAGACAGATTCAGAAGATTCACAAAACACTGGAGAGATGACTGTGGGGGAACAGGGGGAGTGTCCAAATTCAGTTTTTCATAAGGTGCAGACAGACAGGGTGATGGACTGAGAGAGGTGATGTTTTGGCACCAGAGCAGAAGAAGAATCAGGGAGGCCGGTAAGCAGACTGGAATCAACAGAGACTGAAAATTACTTCTTCAAAGGTCTCGGTCATTACCACGTAGATAAACTGATGATTTGATGAAACACTGGTGCTTATATACTGTAGCAGCAGGAGTGTTTTGATTGTGTGATTGAGAGCAGGTGAGCTCAGGAGAGGAGGAGGCTGGACCAGACCTGTCAGTCACGCCCTGCAGTGAAACTGACAGGAGACAGAGAGGGAAACACAACAATAGGAAAAGGAGGGAAAACTGCAGATCCCCACACCCAGCTGATTCCTTCTTCCCTCATCTGATTCTTTCATGAGGGAGGACCGTGAATATCTCCATGTACCAGACTGTGGCAGTCGGTGGCTTATCCTTGGGCCAGTTAATGAAAATATATTTACTGGCCAGTGATATTCATTTGTCACATAGTTTGAACTGTAAATGGGTAAGACTCACCTCCCATGAAGGAAGGCCAAGAGTGAAAATCCCTAAACCTTCTCTGAAAGATGCCATTCAGTTTTTGCAAAACTGCAAAACCATCATATGTATATAGAAATCCATTCAATCTCTCTACAGGAGAGGTTGCTAGGTTAAGTGTTGGGGGATGCCATCCGGTCCCAAAGGAGTCTAAAATCATGTCAGTGAGTGGTCTGACTACAGGGTACCTGAATTTCTTGGAAAAATCTGGGCAGAAACCATCAGGTCCTGGTGCCTTTACACCCATAAGGAAGATTATGGCTCCACTGACCTCGTCCTCAGACACTGGAACCTTTCATTTTTCCCTTTGTTCCTCTAACAAGGATGTGAGATAAACCCTATCAAGAAAACACATTTCTCCTCCTGCTGCCTCTTGATCCTCTTGATGTCCTTGGTTTAGCAGTGCCTGACCATCAAGGATGGTACAGTATTTTCCTCTATTGGCCAGATTTGATTCCTGACTCATGCAGCCTATATTTTGCAAAGCAGATGGTTGACTCTGCCTTCATTGTTAAGAACTGTTTTAAGGCTGAGCAAGCAGCCTTCAGTTGTTTAGACAGGGTAACAGAAGGTGTACCTTTAAACTGTTCATCCAGCTGTTGCATTGTATGCCTGGAGTCTTATTAGCAGCCATAAAAACCTTCCACTGTTCGGCAATGTAGTCAATGAATGGAGGGCTACTCAATAGTATAGTCATGGTGATATCCAGACATTGGGACATACGTCCTAATGGTTGTCTGGAATTAATTAATATGGCTATTCCTCTAATATATGTGTTCTTCTCAATTTCAAATGCTCCATGTAATTTAAGTGGGTTTCAGATGGTTTTCTCCTGTTCCAGAAAAGCGAGGATCGTTTGCCTTTTTATTGCATCATCAAACCCCTTAACATTGAGGAAGACTATTTTGAGTTCACTCACAACAGGAAAAAAAGAAGTTTGTGATCTAGCAGGGAGAGCTTTGTGGCAGAGACTCTGGGCTCTATTTTGGACTCGGCGCAAATTCAGGTCCATTGCGCCAATGGGGCATGGCGGCGCAGACTTTGGTATTTTCGTGCACTGTGCCACTGGCGCATCACCTCCCCCTTCTCTTCTCAGTCCCACTTAGCGGCAACTCGGAAAGAGGGAGGGGAGAAGGCGTGGGGTGGGTTTGACACAGCCGAGTCAAATCTTCACCAATCACACCAGCTCCTCACCTCACCTTTAAAAACGCCGCTGGCGAGGCGCATATGGCAAGCAGCCTGCACAGGAAAGTGTCCAACGCCCAAACTTCTCCCAGGAGGAGACTGACGCCAGTCATGTCTAAATATGAGGTCCTTAGATGGTAAATCCTCAGCCTCCTCCTCCTCAAAGCAATGATGTACTCCATCTTTGTAGATAACGTTACTATGATTACATTTGTATTTGGAATGAAATGACGTGGGTAATAGCAGACAACGATCATCACTTACGTTTTTTCATGTCTGTCTCTCTCTGTCTCTCAGTGCTCTGAGATAGATGCAGTATATATGCTCTGTAGGATGTCACGGCTGTTTCTGGTTGGCACAGCAGCGTTAATCGATTAGTTCTCATCCCTGTTTCACCTGTGTACATTCCTCAGGGTGAGTGACCATTACCCATGTCGAACACACTTGCGATGTGGTCAGATGAGATACGGATCAAAATGCACGTGCAAAAATGCATGAAAATACCACTGTGCCGGGTGCAGCCTGCGCCGCACTGGCAGCGGAGTCGAAAATAGAGCCCTCTGTATTTACAATGAGGAGAAAAATAGTGTACGGTACAATATAGAAGACTTCAAATGTACTATGGCATGAATCAAAACAACTGACAGAACACCATCAACAGCAAAACATCCACTACCTACCGATGGACTCCCAACTAACTTTAAAAACAATTTCTTTGACTCTGGGGGCTCTATTTTATCTGAGTCAGCACATACAGTCAGACCTAAATTTATATATTTTGATCAGTGTCTCATCTGACCACATCGCGTTCGGCACGCGTAATGGTCACTCAACCTGACCGCATGTACACAGGTGAAACAGGGATGCGAACTAATCAATTGACGTCGCTGTGCCAACCAGAAACAGCCGTGGCATCCTACAGAGCATATATACTGCATCTATCTCAGAGCACTCAGAGACAGAGAGAGACACACATGAAAAAACGTAAGTGATGATCGTTGTCCGCTATTACCCACGTCATTTCATTCCAAATACAAATGTTATCATTGTAATGCTTAACGTTATCTACAAAGATGGAGTACATCAATGCTTTGAGGAGGAGGATTTACCATCTAAGGACCTCATACTTAGACATGAGTGACGTCAGTCTCCTCCTGGGAGAAGTTTGGGCCTGCGCCGCCCTGATGGCGGAGTTGAAAATAGAGCCCCTAGTTTCACATTTCTTCTCCATCATAATGGATATTTTCTCAGTATGCCCACAATAAGAGCTGCAGGTGTCTCTTGTAGAAAAGCTTCCTTGCTAGCTGGCACGTTCTCTTTCACTTCTTGCTCTTCAGGAGGCTTGTACTTTGTGGATTTAGCAGCTTTAGGATTGGGCATGTCGCTGGGATGTTGTTAAGCAAACTTTTGGATAGTCATAACTTCTAAAATTAAGTACATAGTCAAATACAGCTCAGGAGTAGCGAGAGCTCAGCAACGGTCCACCGCTCAGGATGACAGCATAACATGACTCCCACCACCTGTATGTATAAGGCTGGAATAATAATTCTGCAAAGACACACGAGAGCATCTCAGTAAGGTACTCTCAGGAGGTCAAAGCTTGCTTAGCTTCACGTCAAACATTCCTGTCAGGAGCGGGATTCTGATAAGAAAAACAAAAGAAAACACAGAGCTGGATCAAATATGCCAAAACATAAAGTGTAGCAAAACCTGCTACACAAGGAACATGTGAAGAGTCACTTCAAATTGATGTGTAAGTAAGTCCAAACACCATGTAATAAAACATATACTTTATTTTCTTGGTGCAAGTCAGTCATTGCACTTGTCACTTAATTTTCACTCCATTGTCATTCCATAATAAAATTCATTCACAATCAACGTCACTTTCAACAAAACCACAACAAGCAACCAGACAGCAATCTTCAGAGGTTATGGTATGCATGAGTGTCAGCTCCTCACACAGGAGCAGACATACTAGCTTATTATACAGAATGCTCACATCATCAGGTCTGATATTGTAGCCACTTCTGGAAACTGAGGCCAGATGAACATAGCATAGTTTATGTCTAAGGAGAAAAAATAACTGTCATGAATCTTATTACATTTCTAATAAGTCATATAATCTCTTTGTTATATTCACTGATATTCTCTAATAGAGAGTAGGATTAAAATGAATCTTGTGTCAAACCATTACCTTCTCGTGCGCGCAACAATCTAAACTTGAAGGTCCACTTATCTTTCTGGACCTTTCAATGTCTCTTCAGTGAATGGAGCTGGCCCAGGTGTCATCATGTGGCCTTTGACTTCACAACAGCCACAAATTATATCAGCCGTAGCTAATTAACATTAACTCGATGTTACTTTCCAAAAGGCCAAAATAAGTTGGAGTCTGTTTTTGGCCCACGATCGTCTGAGGTAAAAGAAACACCACTCTGACATCTAACATCACTGTACGATTGTGAGACGACGGTGCAGTTTTGTTGTTCAACAAGGCCAACAGAGGATTTAGTGAAACACTGCGGCTGCATCATGTCAGTTTCAACTGTCGGAATGTTCCAGTTAAACTTTTATTCATATCATATTTGAGCTCATGAATTTTCAAGTTCAGGACTTGGTCTTAACTTGACTCACAAATTCATTGCCAAAACTTCTGACTTAATTGTGACCACTACCGAGGAGCCCAAGTGATAGATACAGTTAAGCTGTTAGTTTAACAAAATGATGTGATGGTGTCCAGAGTGTCCAGCTGTTTTCAAAACCATGAAACATCTTAAAAGCAGCTTCCTCAACCATACTTGTGACTTGCAAAACATGACTTTGTCCCACCTCTGCTTTGGTGTTGAAAGCGAATGCTCTCCTTGACTTCTCTGTGGCCAGCCAGTGACTCCTTGTCAGTGACTTAGGTTGAAACTTCAGCTGATACTGATCTGAAGAAACCCAAGCAAGCTCCATCTGCTGAAGAAGACTTTGACATATGCTTGAAAACTCTGAAAAGCTAGTAAGTGGGCTTTTGAGCTTAGATCATACGTTATACATACTCAGGAATGCTCAAGATACTCATTTCCTTCATAATAATAATAATAATAATAATTTCCACACTCTTTCACTGCACTAATGTGTGCTCTGCCTCAGAGAGGACTGAATTATAATCTGTGATTAAGTGCCATAAGGAAATTACTTCACATGAACCTAAATAATAAATCAATCGAACACAAATGTCTAAAGCAGATGTGCATGTTGAAGTAAAGCTGATGTAGACAGGGCAATACATGGAGCTTCCCAGTGGTCTTCAACCAGCCATTCCCTTCTGCTTACCCCAGGAAAGGCTTCTGTGGCTTGACCAGTCTCTTTGACCCCAGAACACTGGGTCCTGACCCTCCTCCTCTGCTCAAACACAGACAGGTCATCTTAGTAACCAGGTCAGTTTATCCAGCAGCCTGGTGGCTGCTATTTGGGCTCTAGAGGGCTGGGTGGTGCCCTGCTCCCCTGATCTGTGCCCAGGATGGTGCAGCGCCTGGTGAATCTTGGTGGTCTATGCCCCCCCAGTCAATCTCCTCTCCAATCTGTCCAGCTTGGCCAGGTTTTCCTTTAGAAGTTTGGAACCAGGGCTCAGAAGCAGGGCTCTCTGGTAGTACATCCTGGCTGCTGCATAGTCTCCCTGCACACACAAACACAGAACAACACATGCATTACAAACAATATGTGCAATCCACAGTAGTTGGGGCTGTTCTAGCAATATCTTAACTGCAACGCATTTCATTTTAAATGAATGTCACAGAATCATGCTCTGCTACCTCTGATGTTGTTTTGATGGCATGGTGAAGGGCTTGTCCACTGACCCCCTAATCAGTCTTACAGCACATGTTTCCACAAAGCCCCCACACCCAACCTCTACTGGGCAGATCTTAGCTCTCCAGCCCCACTACTCTGCCTCCAATGTCAGCTCTGTATTTCAAAGTTTCTTTCTTTCAAAGGCTTCCTGCACAGCATCTTCCCAACAGACTGTGAGCTCCACAAAGCACACCATGTGCTGGGCCACAGGATCAGATCTGGCCTTAATTTAGTGATGGTTATCTCTGATGGAACTGTAAGCCATTGGCCCACGTCCACCAGCATCTGCAAGTCACCAGCTGCATCCAGCTGTCTGGTCTGGTATGATGAAACAGAAGACGCAGATCGTTGAAATAGGCCTTGACGAGGTTTATGATGGTCTTTGGTATCCTGAAGAAGTCAAAGGAATCCCAGAGCAAAATGTGAGGGACACTTCTGGACACTCTGGCATGGAGATCACTCTTCTCTTTCTTACCAATCGTGATCTGGTGCCAAATCGTGCTGGTGTGTAGGAGGCATCCAGAGAACCCTGGATACCTGCTGTTTGGACTGTCTCCTGAAAGCTGGTCATCCCCTGCGCTATAACGATGAAGAAGTCTTACTCTGTACTAGGGTTGCATATTAAAATGGTAATACATACGGTACTTGAAAATAGCAAAGGTTCTCCTGCGTAATGTGCACATATATATAATAAATGCCTAAAGAGTATTTGGCCTGCACCACTGTCTGTGTGGCTGTAGATATTTTGAAGCTGTCATAATTGCAAGTCACATCTCCTCAGCGAAAATTAGAAGAAAAAAAAGGTGAACATCCCCCAAAAAATGCTGTTGCTGCAGTCTTGCAGCATTTTGGAAGGAGACAAAGATCCCCTTCTCTCATGGAAATCAAATGCCAGCCCCTTCCCACTGATGTCCAAGGTGGGCCGGAAGTACTTGGTGTGAGCCACAAGCTCACCATCAGAGCAGGTGTTCAGCACCGAGTTGTAAATTCATCACTTGTCCTGCTCAAGCCTGAAAAGCAAATATGCTGTTTTTTTCTGGGGAAAAACCTAGAATACACTTAAAGATTAGCCAAAGATTGTGGTGTGCAGGACACACTTTTAAGCCCATTTTCATTACTGCGTTTTTTGATAAGCCTACTGGAGGACATAGGCTGCGTTTCAATTCAATTTATTTGTACTAGATTGTAACCATAGACAATTTGTTGATAATTTCAACCCCATTTGGTTAGTAGATGCCTGAGAGGCAAATATCATGTCCTTCCACAATTATTTTATTTACCTTAGGCTCCCCGCTGTATTTACACTCAAGTTTCATATTTGTTGTTGACAGATGTTGTTAATGTTCTTAACATTTGCTATTCCATTTCTCTGGTTGAGCATGAACAATTAAGTGCACTGTAGCCACCTTGTAGCAGGAAACGGTGTAGCAACGATTGGCAGCTCTGTGAATGTTCTCCAATGTGCTTTGTGATCAGCTGGTAATACCGTATACCATGGGACAGTTTGGGGAAGCTTTAACAGTATCAGAAATTGGATACTGCTCAACCCTACACTCTACACTGAGGAGACTGATGGAGCAGAATTGGCTCATATCCATGGATGCCTTCTCCTATGGAATCAGACTTGCGCCATGCTTTGGATATTCTCCCAAGCCACTCTCATTGGCCTCCACATGAAACAAAAAACATCAGGAGCACTCTTACAGTGTTGATGAGGAACCCCATTTGGCCCAGAGGATGATGATGCACTTACATGCTTTACTGCCTGCTCAACCTCGCTATACTTTGGAGGATTAACGTCCATATGTCGCTCTGCTTGTTCGACTGGTGGGATGTCTGCTAGAATAGCTGTGTGCATGTGCCTGTTATCATCCCCACACATTCTTTCCAATTTTTTTTTTTTTTGGGGGGGGGGCGGACGGATGGACACACACCTGAAGACAGGTGATCTTGCTTGTTTGTCTTTTCTCAGGATTTCTGCAATTTCTCTGCTCGTCTAAGGGGTTGTTAAAAAGCTTTGATGTGTCGCTGGAGAATGTTAATGCCCTTCTTTTCACAATCAGAAACCTTCCTCCATTCCTTCCTGAGCTGCCTCCTCTCCCTGCAGAGTTTCCTATTAACAGGTCCTGTTTGTAATGTACCCACGGATGTACAAGAAAACACCTTGAAACTTAAAAAATTGAAAAATGGGATGATTCTCAGGCAAGTTGTGGAGTGAAACAGAGTACTTTTGTTCTATGATTTCTAAGCTCATTGATGTCTTTGGGAAGCGGGGAATCTAAATACATGGATGTCATGTCTCTGTGTTAGCATCTGACTGAGGTAGGCTTCAGAGCAGGAGTACAAAGCTTGATGAAAGTTGAGGCCATTAAGTGCAAAGGGTTTTTAAGTTCTCTAATTACCTCCACGAGCTGTGTCACAGTCTCTGCTGCTGCACTTGCTGACCTTGTTGTTAAGTGGCCGAATCAATTACACTTAGTTACTTCCTGTGGTTTTAGAAACACTGGCATGAACCTAGGCAGTGTGCCTCACTGTATGAAAAACTATGTAATGCAATAGACCGGTACAGGGAGGACACGTGAGTAATGCACACAGGTGAGTCTACTGAACTGATCACCTGACGCTTTACGGCACAGAAAAAAAAATCATAGATGTGTTGTAAAATTGACTCCAACAGCAGTTTGAATGTAAGGTAGTCAACAGATAGTTGTTACAGTGCTAGATGTAAGGAGACAAATTTGTCATTCTACATCATAGACTGACTCAGCGACACCTGAAATAACAATACACACACTGTATGAGCAGTTGATATGATTCACTGAACTACAGAATTCTGCAAGCTGCAACTTAGTTCTTTAATCACAGTTTTCTGAGACGGCAGCATTATTCTGCAGTATTCCTCTGACTCACCTGTGTGGAACAGAGATTATGAAGTAACTTCGTCTTCATTTTACGCCCCCCCAAAACCAAAGTTCAGGTTGATGAGGCCACAGATGAGATCGCTGGATGCCAAGTGATACAGCAACACCACCCACCATTATTTGTAATGACCAAACCATCTGAGCAATTCTTGTCACTGACTGGTTTACAAGCTTGGCCAGAATCTCAACTGGTTGTGCTGTTTTTTTTTTTGCTCACTAACAAGCTACAGTAAAGGTTCAATATGGTAATGATGGAGCAAAGCACTTTGGACTGGTTTCAACAAAATGTCTTTTCACATCTCACAGTATGACATGGAGTGGGTGGGGTTTGACTTCAGGATCAAGGTGGTTACCTTAATGTGTTGAATCCCTCCCATGTTCATCCATGCCTGGGACTGGTCAGGTTTGAGCTCCACAGCCAGCTTGTAGCTCTGGCAGGAGAAAACAAAAGCAGACAGGGATCAGTGTCAGATCTTATCACACTAGCAACAGATTTACACTGTATTCTCATTCTGAAACCCAAGATGGTTCAAGAAGTATGCGACAATGTTGTTCCAGACCAAATGGTACAAGATTCATCTGCATGGAAGGAAGTATTTGTACATTTGTGTGGTAGTGATTATAAGTACAACTCATACAAGCTTGTGTGGTGAAAGCAAAGACTGATGTCCAACTGTCTGCTGTATGCAAACACCGGAAACATGATGTGTGCATTGTTTTATATGCACATGAGGTGGAGAATTGAAATCTGACCAGCAGTAGTCACTGAAGACAGACACGGGCCACTGATGCCAATGTGTGACTGTTATCAAACAGCTGGATACAGGTAACTTTAGCTGTGTCAATGTGAAGAGCTTTTTTCAGTCATTCTTGTTTAGAAATGGCTCAAACTGTCCCTTAGCTGAGCAGTGATGAATCACTGCACAGTGAACTGGACTTCAGGCACTGATTAGCTTATTGATTCAGTGAAAAGTGGGACAATGATGAGTCAGAGTAGCTCCTCGATTCCAGACCTTTATTTTACTTTGTACAATATTTGTTGTAGTGTACTCCACAGTCATTATAGAAAATTGAAAGTATGACGTTTATGATGACCTAACAATCACCAGTGACAGGTTTAACGCTGCATAACTTTAACTTGCATGTCTTCTTAGAAAATCTGAAGGAAGAGATTCAAAGGAAGAGATTCCTGGCTGTTCTAAGGTCAGCTTAAGGCCTCCATCCATGTCTACACAGGAGACGCTGAGGTACAGTACTGAGTGCAGGTCGCTTGCATTTCGCAGCATTGGAAGCCCAAAACTCAGTGTATTTACCCACATAAAACAGAGGAAAATACAACACTGAACACAGAAACACTGTGAAAATACTCTTCACTCTTGAAGTTGTGTTTTACGCGTCAGTAAAACCCTGTGTGAAAAGGTAGACACTATTAGTTAGAAATTAAGAAGCATCCTGTGTCATGGTGAAATGCAATACATCCATGGTGAGAGCCCAGCAGTGGTGTATAGAAACACAGCAGTTAAAGCTGCTAACACGCCAGGGACATGGTGTGCGTCACTACACCTTCTGTTCCACTACTGCTTTCAGTGTTAGTGGGAAAACAGTTTACTTTCTATTCATCACACCTTTTAAATCAAGCCTGAATGCTGAAATTCTATTTCAAAGACCAACGTATGATTAAAAACAGCAATGGAAGCAGTCTGCACTATTTACAACCCTCAGCATTTGCACCTCATTTATTTATGTGTCTTATCTGTTGGGATTAGGGCAGGGCTGTGGACGCTTGAATCAGCAGCCCAGACTTTCTGCTCTCACACACTTAAGACAAAAAAAGCAGACATGAAAGTCTTAAAATAAACCAGTTTATTTCAAACAGCCCTTCAGTTTCTCGAGCTGTTCGCCTTCTGTTTGTTTTGCTCCTTCAGAGACTGTGATAATGCCAGAGAAACAACACATCACACCATTATCGCTTTCAACTAATAAAGCAGTTTCCCTGCACAAACACTGCTCTCTTTAAAGCCGCAGTGGCCTGAGATGACCTCCTCGGCCCCTCCTGTCTTGTTTCCACTCCATCAGTGTTTCCCACAGTGTGCTCAGTTGCCTCTCCTTGGTGTGCTTGCTTCCTCTCCTCTCAGGCCTTTTTCTCAGGAAGTCAATCAAGGCTTCCCGAGCAGGAAGAGTGCCTTTCAGAAACTTCCCTCACAGATTAAATCTGATCCACGGCTCTGCAGACAGGTTATTCACAGCGCGCCAACAGATCTGTTTGATGTTAAATCTCAAAGTGAAGGTGAAGGGCGGCGGGCCGAGGCAGTCCTGCCTAATGGGATGGACCTCTTATATAGCTGTAATGTGGTTATACCTGTGTTAGCAGGTTTTCTTTTCATTCTTTGCAGTCAATTCAGACTTTCAGTTGCATTTACAAGCTGTATTTTGGAACTGCAGTTGAAAACGCTAACACTGACCACGTGACAGATAAGGAGGAAAATCATTTGGGGTTCAGATTTGGAGTTAAGAAACCTGAGCTGGGTTTTTTTTTTTTTTTGCACAATGCTTCAAGCTCATGTTGGGTTGGGGTTGGATTATTTTCAAGTCTAACCAGAAGAAAATTCTCTCTCTTCTCTTTCTTTCTCTCTGGGTACAGGCCTCGCTTTTAGCCCCATGCAGAACTCTACACAGACTCTGCCACTAAAACAAATTCCATGTGTGAAAAGCACTGGGCACTGGCTCCTTCCCTCTCATTGAATCACTTCCAGAAATCGCTGGAAACAATGGCTGAACATAAAGTTTAATGATCCTCCCTGTGCTCCGTGGTGTGTTAGGAGCTGTTTGAAATAATGTACTGTTTTAACACATGAACGCTTTGCTGGGTTTTCATCATGGATGTACTGGATTTCACCTTAACGTAATGACCAAACACGAGCAAATACATCTCAAGGGACGATGTGTCTCATCAGGTCAGTGGGAGTACTGAACTCTCCTGGCAAATTCCTAGAAAGAGGAGTGAGCCTCACTGTGTGTGTGGTCACTGATTGGAAATGACATCATTACACTCCTCTCTAACCTTCCAGTCATACCTCTTCACAAAGTCCCAGCTGCAGCTAATAACATGATTACACTTATATGCTGGAGTAAGCTTTAGCAGTAAAACTGACTGTTAGAAATACTTGTTATAAATACTCAGCCCTGGTTTTTCTGTGAGCTGTAGATGTGGCTTTACGCTGTGACACCTCTGTGTAAAGGCTGCCTTGAGAAGCAGAACAGCCTGCTGTGATGGAAAACAATTTGACATTTTAACCTGCCTAACACTCATGTGGCCCAGAGAATAAAATCTGAGGAAAACTCCTCTCTATGCAGAGTAGATTTAAAGGCTACTAAACCGAATAAAGCTCAGCAGAATAGAAACTTGTTCCAAAGGAAATAGAAAGAACGGGCCATGACAAAGGAGAAGCGTAACAGAAGCCGATATATCCTGAAGATTAGTTCCTGATATGGGTCAGGCTCCCAGAGAAACACCCCCAGCTTTCAGACTCCAACACAGGCTTTCTGTAAACAAGACGAGGGTTGGCTTATGCTCAAACAGAACCAGACTGTACAACATGTTGTCAGGCCACGTCAGTAATCATCAGTATTTAACATTGTTTCAAACAGCCGAGACAGTCGAGAGCGGACTGAAAAGCCGGCCATCGTAAGGACAGGAGAGCAGGGAAATGAACTGTGAGAAAAACTTGTTTTGTCCTTGCTGAGAGAGGACAGACAGCAGACATTATCATCTCATGTATGCGGCGTCCACTCCGAACTTAGCATGAGAAAAGGAGACTTTGTTCTGAGAGAAATCGATCTGATGCACGCTGTAATGGAGGGTTTTTGTTACCGTGGCGATGAAAACTGATGGAAATTGTTGGAAGATAGATAGTGTTGAATGAGAAAAGGAGCAGTTTTGTTTTGTTTGTAGTTGAAATTTAGTGAATTTCTGTGGATGTCTGGCCAAAAGCACCAAAACAAAAACACCAAAATCTGGAGAGAGAGAGACAGAGAGACAGAGACAGAGACAGAGACAGAGACAGAGACGGAGACAGAGACAGAGACAGAGACAGAGACGGAGAGGGAGAGCGGTACCTCGAAGGCTCGGTCCAGCTGGTTCATCTCTCGGAGCTGGTTTCCTTTGGAGAAATACAGCTCTGCTCTCACTGTCAGATCACTGGGATTCTGCTGCAGGGCCCTATCCAAAGCATCCAGAGCCTGACACAGACACAAACAGTCAATACACACTAACACACACATACATGAACATGCACACACACAAAAAATCCCCTGCTCTCAGAGTTGGGCATCTGGCTGTTTGAGTGTACTTCCTGGCGCGACTGTCAAGAGTCACTGCTGGCTTAAAGCAGACAGTCACAGCAGGCTTTGCAAAAAGCCTCCTTCACTTCCTGCTGCTTTGAACCATGACGCCATCTGAAGGTGAACGGGATGGAGGGAAGAGAGGAAGAAGAAGCAGCAGGTGATGCAGAGAGGATGAAGTCTAAACTGATTTAAAGCAGAGCTAACCAGACATGAAGAGGAGGAGAACAGAGATGAACAGCTCGATAATGAATTCCTCTCTCCGAGAAAGTGTAGCGTTAGCTTCATCGCTGCTACGCTGACAGAGAGACGGACAGAAAGAGGAGAGAGGGAGAGAATTAAGGAATTAAGAAGCGATTTATGGATGTGTGAGTGAGTTTAGCAGAGACTCCATGTATTTGGGAGCTGCTGAGAGCTGAAGCCAAGGCATGATTAACCTAGCTTAACATTAAAACTGGAAAACAGGGGAACAGCTTGTCTGGCGCTGTTCAAAAATACACCTAACAACACCTCCAAAGCTCAGGATGCACTGCTCATTTAATCCATGCATAAACAGACATGGAAAAGTGACAGTCTATGGCTTTTATTGGGAGTTACAGAGGAGAACTATTTCTTGATAAACAACAGCGTATCCATCCACCCAGCGTTCACCCTCTAGGTCAGCTCTCTTTTCCTTTGCAAACTCTGAAAAGAACATATTGCTTCTTGCATGATCAATAATGCAATACATTTGAAAAACAGGATTTTTCTACATCTTTCTACATCTACTTGCATAAAGAATCTGAATATTTCTTCCACCCACTGGTCACAGTATGTCTGGCATCAATGCAAACACAGAAGCTGATTGGGGGGGTGTGCACACATTCACACACAGGCAGCTCTGTGTAGCATGGCATCTGCAACATGTGTCACATACTGTGCATGTATTAATATTTAGGTACATTCAATCACACTGACAAGTTTATCACAAAAAGAGCTTCTGTATTTTTGTTCTTGTTGTCATTTGTACACTTATATAGTGGATAAATATACTTGACAGGTCAACCCAAAATGCTGCATTTGTTCTAGTTTAAAGTAGCTCATCTTGCTATGAAAGCATGATGGGACAATAATGTCCTACTGATGGGCACGCTGCCAGACGATGTCACTGACACAGAATTTATATCTCCTGTGAAACTGGGCCACAGGGAAAGTGACAGACTGATAAGCAGAAGCGCTGATGGTGCTGATAGAACAGAGTGGGAGGATGAGTGCCAGCTACCTGCCAGCAAATGGCTGCTGGTCTGATGTGCAGCAGAGGTGATTAGTTTCCACCGTAACTGCTGGAGCAGACACCATCTCCTGCTGAGAGTGTATCATTCCTGAGCATGATCGTCTCAACATGCTGAGTGTTATCTTACCTCAGAGCAACAGCCGCCGCAGCCATGAGATGCACACACACACACACACACACACACACACACACACACACACACACACCTCTGTGTAGTTGCCATGCTTGCTGTAGATGGCAGACAGGAGGCGGTAACATTCGATACAGCTGCCTTCTCTGGATATGATGTCCAGGGTCATCTTCTCTGCCTCTTTGGTACGACCGGCCATGGCTAAAACCTGAGCCTGGGACAGAAATACAGGGTGTGAGTGTGTGTGTGTGTGTGTGTGTGTGTGTGTGTGTGTGTGAATCAAGACACTTTTTCAGGGTTTGGTCAAATGTTTGAGGTCGGACAGATGTTGTTTTGATGAATATCCAGGATGTGGCAGCTTTCCCAAACCACACACACACACACACACACACACACACACACACACACACACACACACACACACACACACACACACACACACACACACACAGATGTTCTGGCAATCCATGTGTCTGTGTACGTGTGTGTGTGTGTGTGTGTGTGTGTGCTCACCAGAGCCAGCCAGATGTCAGTGCTGTCTGGCTGCAGCGCGGCGGCCTCTCTGTACACCTGCAGGGCCTCTTCGTAGCGACCTGTGTTGTAGTACAGAGCTCCGAGTGGAGTCAGGATGTCAACCTTCCTCGTCACCTGCAGCGCCCTGCAGGCAAAGGTCAAAGGTCACAAACGTGGCTTTCATTGCTGGTGATTTTCTCTCCATAAAATGTTTGGGTCATCAAAATGTGTGTGATATAGTACACACTTATGACAATGGTCAGTATTTCAGACTGCATTTCCCATAAACCTTCTTGACTCAGAGACCATCTCATACTTAACAGAAAACAGTCCCTGTTGCCTCTGGTGTAAACAATCCAGTGGATTTCTTGCCCTCTTTCCTAGCTGCCCTGCTGGCTCACAGTGAAAATGTGAAACGTGAAAAGCACAGAAGGTCGTCCTCATTACAAAGAAAACTGAACTCCGTGTTCAGGCTGGGGGGTCAGATTGGTCTTTGTGAAGTCAGTTACGTGGCCTGAGTTAAGTTTTGTTTTGTTAACCTTTTTAATGGGCCTATGATGCATCTTTTTATGTAAATAAAACGTCTTTTTGAAAAAGCACTCCACACACCAGCTCAGCCCCTCACAGACTCACAGCAGAATAAATGACGTCTATGCGGTAAAACATTAAGTAATTTGTCTTTGTATTGTTTTCAATTTAATATGTCAGAAAAGGAACAGCTAAATATTGCATTCTGTTTTGTTTTGTTTTTTATTTATTTCCTGACTTTTTGGAATAAAGGTTGTAGCTACAGTAGCTTCCAATCATTTTAGAATGTGGTCCAGGGTAAATAAAAACTTGAAAAGCTTTTTTTTTCTTGTCCTTCTGGGAGATCAAAGTTCACGGTAAGCTACACTGCAGCAGCCATGTAACTGACAAATGTTTTTGCTTCAGGCTGCTGCTAAAATATGATTCTTTACTCACCTCTTGTACCAAGACTCAGCTTCTTTGTTCTCATTGGACGATCGGAGCAGGCGGCCCAGGTTCACCATGGCGACGTAGTGTGCTGGTTTGAGTCTAACTGCTTGCTGGTAGTGAGCGGCTGCCTGCATCCCCTTTCCTGGGTGAGAGGAGAGAGCAAAGAGGAAGGAAGGGAAGCGGGAGGATGGAGAGAAGGAATGAACAAGAGTGGAAGAGAAATATGGAAGGAATGAGGAGGGAATGAAGAAGGATGTACAGGAGAGAAAGAGAGAAGGATAGAGAATGGGAAAAAAGATAGAAAAGAAGTGAGGCAGGAGACAGATGGAGGGAAAGGCGGAACAAACATGTATTATACGTATGTGAGCAGATTTTTCAAATGGAACACCTGCTACTGCTTATTGATATTCTGAAGAGTTGTAGATCAGCATATTTAGTGTTTATGCTGATAATAACACTACTAACAACAACATAACCATTCATCCTTGTGTGGCATCTGGTGAAAATATCCCATCAGAATGAGTTCAAGTGATTCTCATACATAACTGATGAAGGGCTGATGAGCTGTGCACTCTGACATAGCCCTCTGTACTTACAATACTGTTAAAGAGATGAAAATGTGTTGGCTTAGATCACTGCTGAGCACAGTTGGGTGAAAAAGGAAAGATCTTTACACTAAATGATACCTCACCCTACTTTCATGGCAGCACAACAATCAGTGGGTTGGTAGTTTAGTGGGAAATGTGCAACGACAGTCCTCTGCCCAGCTGCTGGTTTTGTCAGCGAGAGCAAAGAAAATACATGCAGTGAATGTACAGCAATAATGTAATATTGGTGCATTTAAATCCTCATGATAAATAACTTATGTATGTATGATTATGTGATGAAAGTAGGAATGTTGCTAAATGAAAGAATATGACGTATTCTTTCAGTATCTGATGTCTACAGCTGCTTTAGACTGTATGGAAAGTTTCTCCTTCAGTTCATTTATTTCCTGCAGACATCTGAAGGCAGCACATAACACTGAACATCTGATGGCATCAGATGGCAGATTAATCTGTAGCCTCTGATCAGGCTGGTCCATTATCACTCGATATTCCGCTTGTTTATGTGGGAGACCTCAGATCAGAAGGATAAGCAGGGCTCATTAACTTGCTGCACTTGTGTAATTAAAAAAAGGGTCCGTTGTTTCCATAGCTGAACTGACTTTGTTCAATTCTGAGCATTCTCTCTTTTTTCTTTCTTTGTCTTTTTAGAAAAGCTGCAAAATCAAATAAAATTTATTTTTTGTCCCCCTTTAACAAAGCAAGCTGCACATCGTCATATTAAACATACGTTCTAACAGCACTGAAACACCTCAACAGAAAATTCGAGCACAGACACTTTTACAAGATTTGATCTACTTCCTGTCTATTCTACAAGGCGATGAGACATACCCCCACCTCACAAAAATGACGTCACAGTGGGGTGAAAAGTCTTCCTGTTGTGGACACTACACAGACCCTGGATAAATTCTTTTTTGAGCCCCTCACTCCGTCAGCCTGATTGAATAACAGCTGGGAGCAGCAGCTGTTGCTTGGTGATGTGTTACGTAGCTTTGCTTTCTGAACTTTTAGAGTCTGCTGATGCAAAGCACTGTAATCACCTGTTATGCTGCTGGAAATTGAATTTAAAAGACGAGTAAAACTGGATATTGTGAAAAGGACAATATGAATTTATAATAAAAAAAAGCTTTCTATTCAGCAGTCCACTCCCAAAACTCTGAATATAATGCAGCCCAGTACGACACTGTCACCGACTATGACGTAAATGCTAAAAGTTAGAATCAATTGAGCACCATGTGACGGCTGCAACCACATCAACAACAGCAGAAAAACACTACTGATGTCACTTCACCCTCACTTTCACTTTAATTTTTTTACTCATTTGAGTTTATAATTTGGGACTGTCAAAACTTAAGTTCTGTCTCAACACTGCATTAATATAATTTTCTCCCTTTTGAGTTGTCATACAGCCCCTTCCAGGGAACATCTGGCCACCATGTCAAAGATTGACTGTAATGAGCAGTGCTAAATAGCCTCACCTGGGTAAGTTAGCGGAGGCAACCTGCCCATCCAGCGTTTATATACAGCTCGTTTAGCTCTTGTGTTTTGTCTATGGGCAGAAATATGTGCCACTAGAAACTGAATTTGCATCACATAATTTAAATAAGTATTGGTTAACTTGAATAATTGCATTAAAAGCTGAATCTGAATAGCAGAATTTGAAATTGAACTTCTTAATTTTGAAATGAATCCCAATACACTTCAAACTGAATGACGTTATTCATTTTCTCTGAAACTTCTACTTTAAGTTCAATTCAAATTCAGTTCTCGCAATTCCAGTTCAGGTTAGTGAGACACACAAAGAGTGCACTCAATTTCCGCTGTGTAGGAGGGCAAAATATTAGAAACACCTCTCAGTGTGATCCAGTCAAATATTAATATTTCAGTCAAAATCATGCTTTTTGAAAAATATGCCCCACAGATTTTAGAGCATCACACGGAGGGAAAAGCGACACATCTGTCACAGCATAAGCACAGCTAAGAGGCGCAGAAATATATTCCACCAGTGACTGAATTTATATTAACTCAATCATCCATTTTCATAATCACCCTCTCCTCCCAATTTTCTCACTTGCCACTGAAGTGCTCCAGTCTTCAGTGGTGCTTGTTAGTGCTTGCTTTATTTTGGTTTAAGTGCTCTCCAGCCATAAAATACAGTGGTGGTAAATGTCCATTTATCCATAGACAGTCTAGAAAGAATTACTTTTGTTGATATTTTATAAAGGGGACACAACACATCATAATTTGTGCATAATGAATGACAGATAATCCTGTAGAGGAAAAATGAAGAAATGTGTTAAATTCTCCAGCTACATGATGTATGAGTCATGTTTTGTGTTGTTTCTGCCCAGCAGCTTTTTCCAGGATAAAGACTCAGACTAAAAACACAAATCAGACCTGACAGTAACCACACAATCATGTCATATCATGTGTTAAATGCATACCGTCCAGAGACACTTTTAGTAACAGAACAAAATGTGTGTTTATGCAATATCCTTTAAAGTGGAGAGTGTAGCTGCTAGAACAGCACTGTGCAGGATGTTGGGCAATAAAGAAGAATTCTATTGAAACAGTCACACACTGAAGCAGTGACCTTTCTGATCATGGTTTTAAATTGGCCATAGGTTAGAGTATTGATTTTTACGTGTCTTGAAGATCATTCCAAGAATTTGGAGCACTAACGGAAAAGGCTGAAATTCCGATTGCGCCTTGGGGACCTTAAGCTGACATTTCTTAATGACATGATGAACTGAGGAGACGGCTACCTGAAAACGCTTTGCTGTCTTCTTACAGCCATCTCCTACTTTGTGGCCATCAATTATTTTGCTGCTAGAATGCTAAGAAAATCGTCAATTAGTGGAAGGGAGTTACTTAGAGGAGCCCTGGTAATTGCTGGGACAAGGCTTGCGGAGTTGGAGTATTTAGAAAGCTTTGAACGCTGCTTCACCTGCTCTTTCCTAATGATGGCTGTGAACAAGCCACTGCAATTTCAAGCTAATTAATGAGAGCTTGGTAAAAGTTATCTGGGAACTCAGATCTCTTGGGGTGCCCAGAATTTTGCACCTTTCCTCTTTCAGTAGTTGGCAGTGGTTGAATCCTTTTGTTAATGTAGATGTCATGATAATGTCTTATAGAAGTAGGTGTGATTTGGGGAGGCTGAGAGAAGCAGGGGCAGGAGTTTCACCTGCGGCAGAAAGATTTTGGACACACCATGAGGAGGACCATGAAGGCACAAAACAAAAAGAGACTGAGCAAACAGAGTTGGTTCCAGCCAGTAACATGAACTGGGCATATACACCTTTCAAAGTGAACATCCTCACTGAAGAGCAGGCTCTGCAGGACCACTGGGCCAGCAGAGCTGCTCCTGAAGGAAGCTGAAAGAGACTGCCTGGTTCAAGTGAGCTGGTCATGGGAAGCAAGACTGGGACCCGGCTGTGAGTTAGCCATGCACACACCCCTGGGACAGGAAAGGTAACACTCACCCAGGAAAAATTATGTCATATTTTAATGTCTAAAGCAACACGCAGGGAGAGGGACTAGGTTAAAGGTTTGCTATGATGTAAGATTTATCACCAGCCTCAGTTAGCATAGCAGCGTGGAGTAGAGGACTATGGGTGTCATGTGTTTACCCATCAGCACTGGGGCCAGAGAGCCACTCGATTCAACTCACCTGTGTCCACCAGAAACACTCCATAGTTATTATGCAGGTCGGAGCTGTCTGGACAGTTCTCTATACCTTTCAGATACACTTCATTGGCTTCAGCAAAGCGTTTCTATGGGAGGAGAAGGGAAAAGAGATTAAATTAATACGGAATTAAAATTGGGGTGAACTAGATTACACACAGAGAGATTAACCATCTACAGCTAAATCGAATTTAATTGAGCAATGAAGTGGTGACAACACACCTCCAGCCACAAAAGTCAAGTGTGCTACATGCATGGCATGTAAAAGTTTGGGTCACTATTTCTTTTTGCAGATATACACTCATCCTAAATTTGATCCCCACAGCAACTTGCAAAATTTGGGACAGGGGCATGTTTACCACTGTTACACCACCTTTTCTTTGAACAGCCCTCAGTAAGCCTTTGGGAACTAAGGACTTTAATTGTTAAAGTTTTGAAAGTGAAATTCTTTCAGATTGTTCCTTGATATACAAAAACAGTCCAGGGTCTCCATACTTGTATATTATGTTCCATAACGCACTGCATATTTTCAGTGGGAGACTGGTCTGGACTGCAGGCAGGCCGCACGGTCTGACAAAGCCATGCTGCTGTTACACACAGAAAACATGGCTTGGCTTTGACTTGCTGGAATAAACAGGGACGTCCCTGAAAAAGACGCCGTCTGGATGGCAGCATACAGTATATGTGTGAGTGTGTGAGAGAGAGGAAGTGTTTTTGTTTGTGTTTTCTAAACGTTTTACCTGCTCAGCATAGAGTGATGCCAGACTGGAGTAAGCATCAGCAAAATGTGGGCCGAAACGTATGGAGTCCTTCAGCAGAGTCACAGCCTCATCCACCTTCCCCTGAGCCCTGGAACACAGTGCATCATCATCAGTATGACATCATCCCCATTAACACCACAGCAATATCATCACATGCTCAGCATCATCCTAATCATCATCATCATCACTATAATCATCAACAATGGCAGCAATACTACCATACTCTCATGGTCACAGGTTGTCATTTGTCATCTCTGATTGGTTGGTGATCTTCAAGAGGTTGAGTTTCTGTTTTGTGTGTATTTGTTAAAATAAATGAACTAAAATCAATGGTATGCTCAGTGCATGGTGGTTAAAACAAGAAGAGGACCAGACTTAACCTGAAAGGGCTGTCCCTGATCAAGCAGTCGAGACAACAACAAACACCGGGAACAGGTGGACGGGTGGTGGACGAGCTAGCTGAGCTCACCTGCATTTCAGGTAAGGCCTTGGTTTGAGATCGGCAAAACAAGGTATTTAGGTTATGTTGCTGCCTGGTAATTGCTAGTACAGCCACAAGTGTCATTAGAGCCCCTAGACCTGACAACAAACCATTTTTCCTGTCACTATCTGTACCCTGACAATATAGATATATTCAATATTTCTATATTATTTCAAATTGACTTGACTTTACTTGACAATAGCATCAATATTTGTCATCATCAACATTGCCATCATCGTCATTATCTTCACCATCATCATCACCATCAGTATGAGCTACTGTATATTAGCATACTCTCATCATCACCATGGTCATCACTGTAATCATCCATAGGAGCTATATTATTATACTCTTATCATTTCATCCTCACAATCATCCTGATCATCATCAACATCACCATTAGTAGCAAGAGTATATTACTTTCAATCACAGCCACAGATTTCACAGTTTTTCATTTCATCCTCAATAAAACAAACAGCATAAATACAGACGTACAGTCACACATAGACAAACACACTCACAGCGCTGCCATGGACTTGCAACAGTGGATCGATGGCTCAGTTTGTCCTCACAGCTCCACTGATAACGCAGAGATAGTAATGGAGCTCAGCCATAATAATGGACTTCATATCAGTTTCTATTATTGATGTAATTTTCTATTAGAGCCAGAAGAGCTCAGGGCGGTCAGCGCTGTTTGACCGCAACACAAACAAACAAAAAAACACAGCGGCCGTATAAAGAGCTTGTCAGATTACAGTGGTGGTGTCAGGAGGCGGGGTAATTGACGACTTTCATTTAGTGAGCGTGGTGAATCATTATTTTTCAGGCCTCTGACTCAAGTATGAATAACGCCACTACATCTTCAGCAGACCATTCATTCCCATCTGAGTACTGACTGAGGCTGTGCTTCAAAATATCTCTCAACTCTGTTTGTGTCCACATCGGCACACCATGACTCCAAGGCTCTGCATCATTAGTGCAATGAATCATGGTAGTTTAAGCTTTATAATGCTCATTTTCAACCCTAGGATTAATACTTTTGGGGAGACATTTAAAGGTTTTCTCCTTTGTTCATATGCATTGACACCAGCCATGTTCTAAGACTGCAAAAGCACTCACACAGGCTGCTTTACTGATCAAGCCACTATCACATACAACATGCCAAAGTTGTTGGCTTGCAAATCACAAGTCCCAAGTCATGGCTATGAAGTTCAGATTCAAGTTCCAGTTCAGAGCCAACAAGTCTCAAGTCAAGTTCAAGTCTTAAACGAGTCATTGCATGATGTTCCTCAAATTTAAAGGGACACACGAGAGAGAGAGCGGAGAGAGCAGAAAATGTAACTGTTAGAAAATCAAGTGAAGCACGGCACTGAAAAGTAAGATTGTCATTTTCTGTTTGACAAAGCAGCTTTTAGTAAGTCTGACCTAAGTTACCCTGCAAACCTAACCTTCAGACTAGTTGGTTCCTATACATGCAAGTTAATTTTAAGGTCTAATGACGAGTAAATTCTCATTCCTTACGTGGAATTTGAACCTAAAATGGCATGTTCAAAATCAGAGATTAAAATTTAGAAGTTGCTGTTGGAACACTGAGACTGTCTCCAGCTGTGAGGGTCATTGCCAATTTTGGCAGCTCGCTGAAGACAAAAATACCTTCTTTTCATGAGAAACTGTTCAAAAGTTGTGAACACAACATGAGCAAAGTCTCCAGTGTGTCATCACCAGTGGATGCTGTCACCATACATTTGTCCAACAGCCTTTCAGTGTGTGTGAGAGTGTGTCTTACTTGAGGAGGTTTCCCAGGTTAAACAGAGCTCGGTTATGCTGAGGGTTGGTGTCCAGTGCTTTCCTGTAGTAGCGCTCAGCCTCCTCCGGGCTGCGAGTCAGAGTGCCAAGATTGTTCATGGCACTGGCATGGCGGGGGTATAACCTGAGAGGAGGGGAGGACAGGAAAGACAGCAGAGGGGAGGCGGGAGAGAGGAGGAGAGAACATTTATTGACGACATTTCGTTTAAAAATGCAAAAGTCACCTGTAACAGCCAGTCCACTAGCATTCTGGCTCTGGAACTGAGCACTGCTGTCAAACTGTATGTTCGTCTTAAGAACCGCTAATGGCTGCCGACTTCCAGAGGGAAGCATACCATAACATGATCTTGATTGGACTAAGTGCCTTGTCACAGTGATAAGGATTATCTTCAGAGCAAATGGTGCAGATAAATCTGCAGGAGTGTGTGGAGGCTGCAGCCAGCAGCCTCTGCTGACACTCACTGCTGCTCTCCATCACTGATACAGAAGACCTCTGTGTAATTGAAATACACTTTTATAGTTAGTGCCCATAATGGTGACACAAGCCTGACAAGACGCCTGGGGCAAGAAGTGAGCGGGCGCCATGGCAACATTCTTTACTGTTTCTATGGTAACGTTATTCCACGTGTTAATGGGTTGGCGTTTGAACGTGCGGAGAGAGCAGCAGCTGGATACACCTGACAGAACCCAGAGACGAGCAGCACTGATCCACAGAGCTTACCTGTTCACTGCCTTCACGTCACACTGTAAGCTGCTTGATCATCACTCATAGAGCTGAGCCACCAGGGAAAGACCCACACCGTCACAAAGTGAAGGAACGACACAGTCACTGGGAATATAATTAAAGCATGATCCAGCCTGATCATGTATAATACATGCATTTAGCGTTGCAGTGGTGCTGTGAACAGGTGAAATCAGACACTGGACTATAAATTGTCGAAATCTACGGTGGAACTCCTGTTAGCCCCCGGTGTCGAGCATAGATCTGGCTTCTGAACTGCGCCCGATCACAATCCCCCTTCCTCCTTACGATTTTGTAGTCAACATGACGCCTTATCTTTGGGGGGAGTTCAGATTTTTCTATTTTTCTGTGAAGCACTTTGAAAAGTGCCATTCAAATAAAGGTGAGAATTCTTGGACAAACTAAAGAGCTGACCTTATGATGGCTCTTGAGGAGTAGTTCAAGGATCATCATCATCTGTGGAACATGAACATCTGTACAAAACAGCTGTACTAAACTGGTGGAGCAGCCCACAGACTGACTGACACTGCCTTCATTACAGCCTTGCTGGCAAAAGGTCCTGAAATCAGTTGAATAAATCCACCCTGCTGAAGGAGACATTCTGACCGAAGGAAGCAGGTGCATCTGCTTATATCATCGATATCACATAACCTTTGAGTTTCTGAAGGGGGTTTAAGGAATGGACTTCTTTCTAGTTTGCTCATTATGCTTGTCTATCTCCTTGCTCTTCTTTACTGCAGCCTGTGATCTGGAAATCAATCAAAGGATTCCATCAATGAAGACACCTTGAACTCTCAACGATTATAACTGAGGAGATAAGGAAGACAGGGAAACTGTTCAACTATCAGTGGTGTGCTGACTGAGACACACACGCCTTAAATGAAATAGACTAAAAATAAAAACATAAGACATATTTCTCCCTCACTCTACTTGATGGACAAGGTCTGAAACAGACCAGTTAAAAGTGGAAGACAGACAAAAAAGACAGCAGTTCAAAAACTTTGGGAATGAAAGGGAAGTAACTTTGGGAATTAAAAAGTGAGGGATTCAAAGGGATCTCTGTCCTTGTCACTGCCTTCCTATGGGGAAAAAAGGAGCAGAAAAAGAAGTGGAGGCTAGATAATTAAAGCGAGAGTGAGTGGTCTGGTGGGTTTCAAGTTATTATGAGTTGGGATGTGGTTTGGAGCTGGATGAAAGCTGCCGAGGCTCTGCTCGGGGTTTGGCAGGCTGGATTACCAGAGAGCTGTTGTGCTCCCACATACTGGCAGGAGGACCGGAGAGAAGGGAAGAGGAGATGCTAGGAGAGGAGAGGGGTGACGCTGCATGCATCTATTACAAGAAAGCAACAGAGGAGAGAAAGCAGAGACTAGACCTTAACTATGCAAAGACTACAACAGACATAACAGCACAAATGAGAGTCTCATGACTATTGATTAAGGCTAACATGACAACTATCTCGAGCAGATTCACCCTGCTGTAACTAATTAAAGTTCATTTTCAACCAAAAAGGCACTCAGCGTTTTAGAGTGTGCTTGCATTTGGTAACTGTATTCATACTCAATCACAGCTGCTTGTGTCAAAGAGGACACGTCACTCTGTGTCACTCTGATGTTTGAAAAACACTGACCAGTTCCAGCTTTTCAGACGTGACGATTTACAGCTTTGTCTGTGACTGAAGACCGTCAAAAAGAAAGGAGTCAAACTTTACACATTCCAGATGACACAGATAAATATATAGGCGCCAGATTCCAGGTGATCTCATCTGAATAAGGGAGAGAAGGACAGAAGCGACAGGTGAGTGAGGACAAACTGAACCGGGAGAGAAGGACAGAAGCGACAGGTGAGTGAGGACAAACTGAACCTCATCTCTGTGGCTCCACAGGAAGCCCCTCACCAGGACAGGGACAACTGATGGACACCGTCCTTCATTAATGCAGCCTGTGTGTGTGACAGGTGAACAAAGCACAATCTCTGAGCTGAAACAAGGCCATTGCATGCATGAGAACATGCGTTCAAAGGCGTGTGTGCACTTTCTTCCATGTATCTTAAATCATGTAATTAATCTGGTAGTGTAGTAATTGCACTGAGAGAGAAAAACCAACCAAATTTGTCAACAATATTAGTCCTCCTGTCATACTTCAATGGTTCAATTTGCCCTACGGTACGTCAAGTATAGTATAATTATTGTGTGCCAAAAGCATTTCAAAAATGCATCTCACGTATTTTCTCCTCTACAACACTACAAGTCTTTCTTCAGAGGTGGGGAACGTAAAGCGTCCAGGCTGTATGATCTGATCCACAAGGCTATTCAAAAACACACCAAAAATCTCTGGACAGCAACTGCTTTTACTGCAATAAAAGATAATAACCTAAAAACACATCCTTCCAGCGCACAACGTGGTTACGCTGATGTCACGCTGATGACATAAATCATGGTGACTGTATAGAAAAGCACACGTGGAATGCTTTCCACAAAAAAACGGACAAGCAATTCTTTTTTGTTAAAGTAAGACAGTGCTCCTAAGTTAATCTGTGGGAACAAGCTCAGAAAAGGCAAATCTTGAGTATAATTACAGCTCGAAACTTGCTAAACTGTTTGAGCTGCAAGGACGAATGCGCTTGGACAAAGTTAACAGTCTCTGGAGGAGTTTGGGTGTCCAACAAGCAGCTTTCATAAGAGCACATTCAGGCAGAGACGGCGTTCTGCAGGCGAGCTTTGTGATGAGCGAGCTAATGGCTTACAACCCAAAACTTCACTCAGAAGGAGAATTTGTGAAGGAGAGCCTTGTTGCTTTACAAAGTAAAATTGTTCTTAAGTGTCTATTATCTGGAATAATTCATAGAGATGAGGAGAGTACCTGACATACCTGACAGCTCTAAGCCCATTGGTTCCTCCTGAAGACATACATCTTTAAATACAGAGTTTGGTTTAGAAAATATCGATTCTATTTCTCAAATGGGATTTGTTGACAATTGGTATACAGAATATTAGCCTTGGCAGCACCAGTAAAGGTTTCGTACAGTGGAACTGTAGCCCAGGTAGCTCATGTTTACTCCGGTCAAAAGGGGTCCCACCTGATGTTAGCCAGGTCCCAGCGTGGAGCCGCACCAATCAATGCAACATAATCAGCATCATGGGACCTTTAAAACTTTTCCATTGAACATGACTTGTGTTGTCATGCTGTGGCATCTTAGCTCTGACCCTGACAGTGTTAAGTCAGTGTGCTACAGGACCTCTCTCACACACACACACACGTATACACACACTGACACACACACAGCTGCTTCATCCTTTTCATCCACTGTCAGGCTGATTCATTTACTGCATTCACTTCGAAAGCACACTGATGCTTCCTGTGATGCAGTCTTATTTTAGCTGACACAACATTTGGCAACAAAGTGGATGTTTTCATGTGGGAGAGTGGACAGTGTGTTTAATGAAAGTGCCCTTCTGCCAATATCCAAATAAAATCTTTTAGTCAAACTGAAATGTCCTTTCCCATTTGTATGTACACGGTGAATAAAAAGAAGCATTTTAAAATGCTATTTTCTTTAATTAGTGCCAAAATAAATAAATAAAAACAATGACACGTATAATAATAATGAATAATCAAATGACGAATAGTCGTCTGTGTACTTGTAAGCATACTGATTAGTTCCTTTCTTTTCCTAATGAAAATGGCAGGATTGTCAGGCGTCTTTTCACAAATGCGTCAGTATGAAAATGACCATGAAAAAGCTTATTTCACATCCATTTTCATTATCACTGCAGCAGTGTTCTGTTTACAATACACAAAACTGTCTGTGGAGTTTTCCTTTGAACTTCCATTGTGGCAGTAATTATGCATTTTCAAACATAAAATGAACGATGAAATGTGAATGCACATATTTAAATTCAAATTTAAATTGGCTGGTTTATGCAAAGGTTGTATGTAACAAATTTATTGTCCTAATGTCACAATTCATTGGCATAAAAATCCATGCCACTTTTGCATACTTTTGCATTTATGTCCAAATGTCACAATATGATAATGGATGACAAAAAAAAGTCATTCCATTAAATGTGCATCCAAACTCCCTCCACAAAGACATTTAATGCAACATCCTGTATCACCACACACTGAAAGTCCAGGCCACAACACATTAGCTTTAAACTGTCTGTGTAATCTGTCTGGATGACGCTATAGGTCACAGTGTAGTTGGATTAAACCAATATTTCTGCATAAACCCCCACGTGTCATTATATGCATGATTTTTCAGTGTCACCACATTTACATGTCACAGTAAACAGCATGTGTAGCTGTACTGCAACAAAAGACATTTTATGCAAATATATGGAGACAAAGTTTTCAGTGAAATGTGTTTGCATATCAGGGGTTTTATGCAAATGCTGAGCCAATTTATGTAGACATACAATCGGGGCTCTTTATGCAAATGTGTGGTGACCAGCATTTGATACGGCAGCCTAATGCAACAATGATATAACCTTGTGAAAGAAGCACTCTTCACAATAGCTATTTTAACTTTAGATCTTGTTATTTTAGTTGAGATCAAGATTTGAATTGTCTTTCCACCAGTGTAAAGCATAGTTCTGCTCACCCTGTAAGCAGCAAGAGTGAGAAACAAGGAGTAAAACTTAAGAACTGACTCCCGTCTGTGCTGACATTTAGGAGAGCTGCAGAGGACTTCTCGGCTGTTAAAAGCTAAGAGCTGCAGGAGGTGTCATTCTGCAGGAGGTTAGACACTCCCTGAGGCCAGTAAGTGTATAAAAGATTGAATAATAACACAACAGGAAGGATAAGAAGCAAAAGCACTTTATCAGAAGTTATCAACACCTGTCAGCGAGAGGGAAAATGTGGCTTTCAAACAGCTCAGGATTTTTGCAAAAGGTGCACAAAAGCAGATGGCTAAATGGCAGCATGAGAGAATGATCAGGTTTAAGGACACTGAAGTGAAACTTTGACTTGTCACTTCAGAAATGTGAACAGACACACAAATGAAACAGCTCTATTAGCAGCAGGAGGCAGTCAGACCTGAGGGCAGTGGTGTAGTGGTGAATGGCCTCCTGGTGTCGGCCGCTGTCTTTCAGGAAGTTGGCGTAGTTGTAGTGGACTTTGGCATTGTGAGGCAGAGTCTGGATTCCAGAGCTGAAACAAGGAGGAAAAGGAGGGAGAGGAGGCATGAAGGCAGTCTGCAGAAACAAACGATGTGCACACGTATGAGCAAAACTACTGGGAGCACAAAAAGCCTTTCAAGGGAAATCTGCAGCCCCACTGGGACTGGATTCATGTCTCTGTGGGGGCGGAGTGATTTTATCACCTGCACTGGTCTGTGATGTTAATCCTGGCTGGCACACCTTTGTGGGTAATTTTTCACCCTCACCCATGTAATAATTACTGCTGCAGTGACCTACTGTTTCTCATTGAACTCACTGGTCCTCCTGTAATTTAAATCCCACCCGAGCGACATCGCTGTCTGTTAAAGCGGATCAGGAAGAGCTGCTTGTCTTTTCACTGTTTTTCTTTCTATTTTTCTCTTCAGCTCAGCTCAGTGTCAAATCTGACTTTTGTGTGAAAACAGAGGAAGTGAAAACTGTTTTCTAATCTGATGAGACAGACAAAATGTCAACAGCAACATCTCAGCCTATTGGAAACCAGTATGATGACGGAAACAATTACAGCCATCAGCAGAGCAAGACCCCATTAAAGCTCTTCAAATGGGCTGTTTTCTCTTTTGAATCAGCTGTTAGCAGTTCCTGGTTTCAATACACCCATGGATGGATCTATCACTGGATTTCTATGGAAAAACTTAAAACCCTGATGATTCTCATGTATGGAAGCCCATAGGGGACTATATCAAAAAGATAATGTAAACTTGAAAATGAAAATGTAATTCCACAATAGCCTGAAGTGCCAATTTTCCAGGATTTCAAAGTGGATTTGTGGACTTTCATTGTAGATGGACATCAGAGGTCATGATGTCCTCTGGAAGTATAAGTCACACAGAATGATATCAGTGTGTGTTTCATGACTGTGTGTTCAGATTTGACTGAGTTCTGATTCTGAGGAGTGAGATTTTTGACTCACTTTTACTTCATGTAGTGTCTTTGCCTCCCCTTCCGCTCTCCCACACCCCCCCAGAGACACTTTGTCCTTGTCCTTCTGACTGTCCATGTCTATTACAGACTATACGCTGTAATTTCCCAATGCCATCTGAAGTGATGAGTTAAATTAGCACCGTTAACAGTTATTCTTTGTCCTAATGGGGCTTTTGCCAGTGTTTTTAACTGTGTGTGACAATGTGTGAACACACAAACATTAGTAATGCAGGCAGCAGGCAGGCTAGACAGACAACAAGCTGAGCAACATATAGGCATGATGTACGTATCACTCCATGAGGTAACAAACATGTTCACTGATTTATTTGATTGCAAAACGCACACAGACCACTAACTCCTCGCCACGGACTCTTCATATGGGGGTGTGTTGTTCAGACACAAACACATTTGGGCTGTGCGTGGAATTAATAAGATGTTTGGAAAGTGGACGCCACACTGAATCTTAATATCATGTCTGTATGAGTTCAGACTCATACTGCAGAGAACTGTGGAGCTTTCACCTCACACAGTGTCTCTGCCTCCTGAGGGCCTCTGAGTCTCAGCCTCTGGTTAAAGTGATTGTTATTACTATTTCTCCATACAAAATCAAAGGGTTTCGTCAGGTTTCGTCAAAAGCAGGGATGTCTTGGCCCTTTCAGTCCCTTAATACTGACTGATATTTATTTTAATTACGTATTTATTATTTTTTTATTTCTTACCAAATAACCCGGCCTTACAATGCAGACTACAGTAAGCCTACATTAATATAAATGATATAATTTGAATGTTTGAGTAGATCTGCTTTGAAAAAACAGAACCTGCATCACAGTTTTCTTGTGATGATTTCCGATAATGTTTTGTGTCATGTTCAACAGTATTTTTTAGAATCATATACAGGTGCACTTGTCCACTAACAGTAATGCTTCAGAGTTACAGTTACTCAACAAATGCATCTTAATTTGTAATTTCAGCTAACTTCTACTCTCACTAGAACTCCATGCAGACCTAAGAGCACGAATGTGAGCGAACTGCTATCATTTAAAGAGCTCGGACCACATTGTGTAAAATTATACACTGTAAATACAGACGGCGTTGGTGTGTCGGCCTATGCGTGTGCTCTCTGAGTCTCTCTGCTCTGCTTACCTGAAGAGGACCTCCCTCGAGAGCCAGACTTGGTTCTGCTGGACAGTCTTCCAGGAGAAGAGCACGAGCAGCAGCAGCATGGAGACGCTAAGGACAGTGGTGCCCCAGCGGCCCACCACCGAACACAGCCGACCCAGGCCGTGAGCCACCAGGATACAGTAACCCATGCTAGAAGAGCAGAGGGGGAGGAGGGGGGTGTAAGAGAGGGGGAGACAGAGGGGGCAAAAAAAAAACAACAACGAAGTTATCATGCATGATCCATGAGCTCTTCTATTCTCTGTCCTCTCAGTGTTGCTGTCGTGAATCACCACAAGCCTCTTCAAACCTGCGTGATAACGTAACGCCTTTCACCCACATCACTTCAGGTCCCATGGGTGCTCATGTTTTCACCCTGGGTGGCTGCTGTGGCTTTCAATGAAAACATAACACCTCAACCACTTTCCCAAATCCTCTGACCTGGTTCTCTCTGTCTCTCTCTCTCTCACACACACACACACACACACACACACACACACACACACACACACACACACACACACACACACACACACACACACACACACACACACACACACACACACAGTCTGTGGTGAAGTATCTTTTTCGCGTGTGCCCGATTGGCTTAAGGCAAGAGGGTTTTTTTCATTCCTTCCACACTGCTGCACAGTTTCCATGCAAGTGCAGATACACTGAAATAGTGTGCCTTGAAGGAACAACAACACAAAAAAGGGATGAGAAGACAGAGAGAAAATATCAAGGAAAGCTTAGACTCATATGACTTGGAAATGGTGATAAGGCTGGAAAAATAAGAGCAAAGATTAGAGGAGCGCTCAGTCCAGAGAGAAGCAGAGTCATGAGAGAAGGTTTGAGACAGAGAAGTGGGAAGAGGAGGGAGATATGAAGGTGTGTGTAAGCTGTTGGAAGACTGCTGGCTGCTGTAAGGCAATATCAAACAGAGAAACAGGAACGATGTGAGACCTGGGGAGGTGTCTTATCACACTGAAAGAAGCACAATGAAATTAATTTGCACGTACTTGTCAAATAATTGTTACTGGAAGCTTTAACATTAATATGAGACAGTATCTCAATGGCTGTGACTGTTAGCAGAGACTCTAGTTTGCGGTGTCGTTCCATATTCTTCACTGATTGAGCAGAGAAATGATTTCGAGAGTTGATCAACTGATATTAAATGTCAGTTCCTAGAGTTTCCTGTCCATATTCAGCTCCACTACAGCAGTTGTTAAGTCAATGTAACCTTTGTGTTTTTAACAATGTTAAACAAAGTTTACTTTGTCAGCACACGCAAAAACTACAGCTCTCATCAAAGTTTAGCAGTGAAGCAGCATGGGTACTTAAGTCACTGTGACTTGGTTTCATCCATATCCTAAAACTCAATGGTAAATGATAAATGGACTGCATTTGTATAGCGCTTTTCTACAACTCAAGTCTGCATTCATCTGTTCGCACACACATTCATACGGCAGCTGAGCCACCTGCTCATTGCGAGTGTTATCCACTCACACACCGATGGCACAGCATCGGGTTTCAGTATCTTGCCCAAGGATACTTTGGCATGTGGACTGCCAAGGCCAGGGATCAAAGCCGCGACCTTCTGATAGGTGGATGACCGCTCTACCTCCTGAGCCACAGCAAGCCTACCGCCCTCAACAACACCCTCTTCTAAAGGGCTTTTTCTACTTTCTAGTTGTAATTTCTGCTGTCTACAAACACTGACAGTGTTCAGTCCTTGCTGTACTGCTGTTATTACAGACACATCTGAAGGATTAGGAGGAGGGTGTCAGAGGACGAGCTAACGCAGGTTGACCCTTTCAGACAGACCGCATCGCGACTTTGGAGGACCACAAACTAGATACTGTGTTTTTCATTTTGTTTTCTAGGCTCCGTCTGGGCTGGCTTCTGCATTTTTGGATTCATAGAGCAGTAGAGCCTGGTTTGTCCCTCTTCATTCCTGAAAAGGTCAGCGCTGTCCCTCAAAGGTTAGCAGTGTCAGGACAGTTTGCAGTCAGACGCTGAATCTGCATGACAAAGTTCACCTAAGGTGAACTCACTTGGCTGCATCCTACAGGTCAAAGACAGAAGCTAAGAGATTTTTTTGCCCTCTGTTAATTGAATGTTATACAAACATTTCTGATGTTCTAAATAAAATTAAGTTAACCAGGTTAATCTCTTTCACCTGGGTAGGACTAAATAAAATAAGAAAAATGTCAGCCAGGTGATAAAATGTGTTACACTGGAAGCCAAACAGCTAATCCAAGGAAGAAGCAGACCTGGTAACACTAAAAATATTAGTATCTAGAGAAAAAAAGTATTGAGAAATTGTTGTTATGTTAGGTGAAATTACTAATTTCAAGAGAAAAGAGCCCCTAATTATGACTTCCAGGCCTCCTTCCCTCTCTTTTCAGCGTTTTTCATAGCATCCATTCCGATCGCTATCCATCCCTCAATTGGCAGGTAGACATTAACCAGCTCAGACCCTCCTGTCTCCCTCTGTTCTTCACTGTATAATCCTGTCAGAGCTGTGTCAGACAAACACTGTGTGCAGCCGTCAGTTCCTCTGACAGTGAGTGTTTCTGAGCCTGTTAGTATGTATTTATGTATGACTGACTGTGTTTCGTTGTGTGTCTTAGCTCCCGTCTACCTCTCCTGCAAAAGAGATCTTGATCTTAGTGAGATGAGCTAATTAAATGTTGGTGGTAACTGTAACTCCCAGGCGTTATTATCAAGCTATTTATCTATCTGGGCAGAGGCTGATTAGTCTGCGTAACATATCTTTTACTATTAGTTCATTCATTTCCAGTGTCCACAGTTAGGGTCTGTGGTGGAAGTGGTTGTCTGACACTACCAGCATTCAAAAAGTAATAATAATACATTTTATTTAAAAGCACCTTTCTAGACACTCAAGGACACTTTATAAAGATGAAACAAGTGCGGTAAAGCAACAACTAAAGCTATACACAGATAAGAGCTATAAAATTAGACAGTGTAATCAGAGGGAGAACCTCAAGCAACAAAGCGTCTACACCTGACTCGAACTGAGAATACTGCAGTTGTATGGTCAGTATCTTAATCTCTGAGAACAGTTCTTTCCAAAGTTGGTACCGTGGCACCCTGGGGTGCCCTGAAGATGGGCCAAGGGCGCTCCAATATGGTTATATTGAGTGTTCTTTCTTATGTATTTCAAACATATCAAAACAAAAATGAGGATTAAGCATCAGAATTACCATGTTGAAAGCCCTTTCAAATATGCAGCCATTCTGAAACTAATGACTGGACAGCTCACAGTTGCCTGTTGTCATAGTAACACAGGTACATAGCAGTCAAAAATAGCAACTGTCAGAGCAAAAGATGGAAAGATTTGTCATTTTGAATAGAGCTCAAAGAAACATTGATCCATCTCAGCCTTCAACGCACCTGAGCTCACCAAAAGAACTCAAGTCAGATTGGACACTGAAAACTCCTCGGCTTAGGGCCTTCCAAACACCCATCATTATCCAATCGTACTGTAAGTGTGGCTTGCTCATCCCTGGTCTTTTCTTATAACCAAGACAAGGTAAGACTTCTGGAATTTCTTCAATCTCTCCCTATCAAAAGACTGTGCACGTAACAGCAGGCTTTCCACTGAAAATGCTGCAACATTTTACTTCTGTTTCGTTTTAGTTAGGGGTTGTCATGACACAAGGTCTTATGAAGGGGTTCCAGGGATCCTTTCAAGTTTCAACAGCTGTCTAACAAGTCACTCCAAAACGTCAGGTAGGCGTTCAGCTGGTTTAAGCTCTGGTGACTATGAAGGTCACAGCATATCATTCACATTATTTTCTACTTACTAAAACAGTCCGGGAGCCCTCATCACCTTATGGAGGAATCTGCAGCCATTACATTTCAAGACTCATATATTCAGGTTTTTCCTTCTTTTTATTATCCATTTTATGTTTTTGGTTGAGTATTCCTTTTGCTTGACTCTGGTAAAAGGTAAAGTGTTTTGACAACTTGAGGAAGGCTGTCCATTGTAGCTTGTTGACCCAGATTGGTGAACTTTGGAAAAATAAAGTCTTAAGTGAAAGCCTAGACAGAAAAATGGATGCTTTGTTCAACCAACTTCTGACCTACACAGTAGCAGAGATAAGGCGGAAAGAGAGGTGAGGAGTCAAAGAAATAGTAGCACATATTGAGTACAGACTGACAACGGAGTGGACTACAGATAGAAAGCCTGAGATTTCTTTGTCAAACACAGCACATAAAAAATGCAGTCTATCTTCTACATGACAATGAAAGTGAATATAGCTGGAACACATCCACACTGTCAGGACAGATTGTATGGCAGTGCGTGCGTGTGTGCGTGTGTGCGTGTGTGTGTGTGTGTGTGTGTGTGTGTGTGTGTGTGTGTGTGTGTGTGTGTGTGTGTGTGTGTGTGTGTGTGTGTGAGTAGCTTGCACAACACTGAAAATCGACAGTGTGAGAATCAGCATTGCAGAAAATGAGATTATCCTCCACTAATTCTCTTGTGAAAAACATCCCAATCAGCTGGTAGACAAGTGCCCCCTGACACACATACCATACTACACACCTGTGTGCGCACACCCAGACGAACACACTCACTTTCACATGCATAAAGACACACACACACACACACGCACACACACACACCACATACATATAAATGTTACACACAAAAGACATGTTTGTCCTTTTCATTTTCTAAAACAATGTCCCAGCATGCCAGGCTAAAGACCAGTGAAGTGTGGAGGGCTTTTTGGGTCAGTGGTTTGGGTAAGGGTTAGGGTCAGGCAGGTTATTATGGTTAGGGGAAGTCTCCGGGGAACTACTGCCTGACAGACATGCAGTTTCAGCACTCCTGGTTCTTTGCAATTCAAATCTTCTTTTAAATCTACGTTTAAAATACACTGCTAAACATCAAGAAATTAATGCCAACTACTTCATCTCTGGAATCTGGAAAGACTGCCCAGGACACATCTGTGCAGGACTGTAAGGGTTGGCGAACCAGTGCCTTCTGCAAGTGGAGTAAGAGAGGACACTGCACACTGCGCCTGGACATCTGCAGCACAAACGGCACACTTTCTGCAATAAAATGGATGAAGTCAGTCTTCTTTTACGGACAAATAAAGACTTTCAAAGGAAGTCTGCCTCATTCTTCTATGAAACACAGCTGCCAGATGACATTGCAGACACTGTTGTGGACTGCTTACATGGATACCAACTTATCAGAGCTGACCAGGACACTTCGGCATGTGGAAACTCAAAGGGAGGAGGTACTTTTACATCAATAGCAACTGGTGCAGCGACGCAGCAAAAACATATCAACATTGCTCTAGTGCTCTGGAATCAGTTTTTATTGAGTACAGACCATATTACTCCCTAAGTGAAATCTTATCTGTCATCCCTGCAGGTGTTTACATTCCTCTGCAAGCCCCTGGCCAAGAAGAACAATACTTGCTGGCTGAGCAAGCTTCCTCCATGGAAAACTCTCAGCTAACTCAATAATACTTGTCACTGGAGATTTCAACAAGTATAATCTCTCAAATGAACTTCTAAGCTATAAACAGCTGGTAATGTGTGCCACATGCAATGGTAACACTGGACTACTTTTACTGCATAACAAAAATGGTCCCAACATACACACAGCAACTGAAGAGGGCTAAACCATTCAGGAATACAGGAAGGTGACGGACTGTAGAAGCAACTGACATGCTCCAGGACCGCACTGGCTGGCAGTTGCTGACAGGTCCTGAGGACAACAACAATGTATTTGCTGACACTGTATGCATACTGTATATATTGACTTCTGTGAGCAGATCTGCCTCCCAACCAAAGTTATCATAAGATACAATACCCACAAGCCCTGGTTCACCAGACCACTCAGAGAACTGAGGAGGCTAGACAGAACCCCAAGAAGACCAGAAACTGGCCAAGGAGTAATACAAAGCCAGGAAGAAGCGTGATTCAAGCGCCAACGACCCTGCAGCCATCTTTAATTAACCTTGTCTTTGCTGTTGTTAATTAGTTGTATATAAACATATTTTCCAGGAGACAGGTCTGCTGGAAAACACTCGGGACAATCACAGATCACAATAAGCTGGAGACACCCAGCACCTATGTCAGAGCTCTGTACATGGACTTCAGTTCAGCCTTTAACACTCCCTGACCGTCTGCACACCAAGCTGATACAGCTGCAGGTACCTCATCCTATCTGAAAGTGGATTACAGACTTCCTGACCAACAGGAAGCAAGAGGTGCTGCTTGGCAGCCAACTGTCTACGCCCCCCCTCACCTATTTGATGACATTTTGGTCCTAGGCCTCATCGAGGACAATGATGAGGCCTACGGGAACACTGTGCCGCAGTTGGCGGCATGGGGTTCAGATAATAACCTGGAGCTCAACATCAGCAAGATGGAGTAGATGGTCATGGATTGCCCATCTTCATATCCACCACTACTCATCAATAACACAGGTGCACAGGTGGCAGAGTCGGTTCAGTTTCTCATCAGCAACCTGAAATGTGAGACACACTCATCTCATGTTATCAGGCCAGAGGGTGTTCTTCCTCTGGCTGCTCTGGAAGATGAACATCTCCCTAGAAGTTCTACAGAGTCGCCATCAAGAGTGTCCTCAGCTCATCCATAACTGAATGGTACCCTGCTTCCTGTGCACACACCAAACACAGATGGAATGCATCATGCAAACAGCCAGGCAGCTCACAGGACAGGATCAAGTGCCTGTGAGTGTCAGCATGATGCCAGAGCCAGGCACACAGCTCACTTGTGAGTGTGTGTGTAAGTGTCCACTTTGAGTTTTAAACCATAGGACAGAAGACTACTTCTTCCATTACTTTTGCTTGTTGACTGGTCATATACAGAATGGTCAGTTATGAAGTCATAATACAATGCAGCAAGACCACAAAGTGCATTAGTTCAAGCTTGTGGACCTAATGCAGCAATCAGGAATAATGAGCTCTCAAACTATATGTATGCATGTAAAGCATGATAATGTAGCTCCAAAATATACTGTTACCACAACATAAGAGCTAAGAAGAAAGAAAACAAAATGAACAATTTTCTTGGAATTACCGTAGCCTGAATATTCCAAAAATATTCAACCACAACTCAAAGATCTTGTATCATAAAGCTGAGGTTGAATGAATGAATTAATGCTACCATTTATACATAGCCATGAAATAAAACCTTTCAACCCTTATTTTTCCAGTGGAATGCTATAATCCATAGCATATTTAACTTTAAATATTTATTCACTGAACCTGACACAGTGAACATAAGGCATAGGATAATAGAATGCATCACACGTTAAATATATCTTTAATTTTTGCTCCACATTCAAATATACTGCAGTAACTGCAAAACAACCTTTAATAATACTGTACTTCATCAAGACAGCAAGCTTAATCTAACTAAGTAATATTAACTGCTTATTAGGCATATCAGACTTATGGGGCATTGGGCTTAGACATACTAATTTCAAACTTTCTAAGAAATGACATGACAATGTAACTCAGTATTAGAGACAACATGAAAGGAGACACTGACAAACCTTTACTATGCTGGGATGCTGTACCTAATACAGTGACAACTCAATTTTACCGTTTTTACCTTTTACATAAATGTTTTGATACACCTCTATCAGCATTACATGGGGAGTACATGGAGAGGTCCAGGGTGGAGACATATGGGAAGCATGTTGATTTGTGACTCATATTTGAAATTATGTATTGGATATAAAAAAAAATATGTACTGGATCTTGGGGCTGCACGGCGGCGCAGCAGGTAGTGCGCGTTCCTCACAGCAACAAGGTTGCCAGTTTGATTCCCGGGTTGGGCCTTTCTGTGTGAAGTTTGCATGTTCTTCCCGTGCATGCGTGGGTTCTCTCCGGGCACTCCAGGCCAAACACATGCTCATTAAGTTAATTGGTGACTTTAAAATTGCCCCTGGGTGTGAGTGTGAATGGTTTGTGCCCCGCGATTGACTGGCGACCGGTCCAGGGTGTACCCCACCTCTTCCCCGTCGATGGCTGGGATAGCACCCCCCGCAACCCCGAAAGGGATACGTGGTATAGAAAATGGATGGATGACCTGGATCTTATTGAACAGCATTTTTGTTTTATAGCCAAGTTTCAAATCTTAGGGGAGTAAATTTTTGAAGCATTTTGAGTGGCATCTCACCTTAAAACATGAAATCATACTCAGCGACCTGCCTGCATCTGAGGAACCACACACGGTTGCTCCTCATTAGTAAAACAGTATCCTTCTTGCTGACCTGTAGCTCTACCTTTAATAAATAAAACACCTTGCTCTCAGGAACATCCTGTCTCTGTCAGTGATGTAATCTGACATTCCTGGTTCTTGGAAGAAAAACAAAAAGGTAAGCTAGTGTAACATTAGCAAGTGATGCGTTACTTTCAGATGGCGATCTTTTCTATTGCTGTTGGACGGAATGAGCTGTCGGAAAAAGAAATATCCAGAAATATCACTATCATCCAACATTTTAACTTCTCGTTAAAAACTAAACTCACACAATGTCAGTACTTTAGTGAACAATTGAGTGATTCAGTTTCTGATCGGTGCTCTGCTCCCCAGCTCAGTAGCTGACAAGCAGGAACACAGAGACAGTGGTACCAGCTAGAGTTCGGGAAAAACAATTGTATTTACTGAGGAGAGGAGACATATCAGTTATATCACTGTGGAGCAGAGCAACATGGACAGTGTGTGTGAACAAGTAAACACGGCCTTCTCCATTAACCTTGTGATACACGAGAAAAACACATGTAACCATAGTAACTGTACACAACAACGATGGTGACTGTAGCCTCAAATTGCGTCAAAGCATGACCCTAAAATGACACTAAAACTAACAAAAACCAAATTGCTAACTAAAACTAAGAAGAAAACAAAATCAAAATCAGGTGCCAACACCAAACACTGCTGCAGTGATGCTGGAGAATATAATGTTATCATTATGGACAGCAGATTCAGGCTGTAAGAACAGAACATGATGGTTCAGACCTGGATGTCCTACATCCAAATTAATTCCTTTCATCTGTTGAATAACCACAGGTCTCTCTGAGAGCTACAAGGAGTCCATCTTTTCTAAACTGGCAGCATTGCACTGTTTTCAGAACTGAGCTGCCTGTTGACAAAGAAATGCAGAAGCGCTTCACATCCTTGAAAAGGGATTTTGTTGATATGGGTTTACTTTAGCTACTTTCGGGACTGAAGGGATGTAATTCTGGAGATTAAGTGTTTATCAGGTGTGCAGGCTTGTGACGAAATAAGCATAAATTTCAGCTGAGGGTTGTGGTTGACTTCAGACGTGTAGTGCAGTAAAGGACAGGGTGTTAGGGAATCAATGCAGCGAGCAGAACAGTCAGCAGAACAGGTCATGTGTGAATGTCTGGTGTCTGATGGCTGGATTTAAGGACAACTGACAGAGTGTGTGTGGGGGTGTATTGTGGGAGTGACAGTATCACGCTCTTCACTGAACCACGACAGCAGTCAACTGTGAAGTGTCTTTCTGCCTCCAGTGAAACATTTCCTCTGATCTGAGTTGTGTTGTTTTTGCAGTTACAGTAAATGTTTTCTCTTACAGCGTGAACTTTCCTCTTTATTCTACTGTCTCAGGGCTGCTCAGCTGAAGCAGCAATGCCACTGACACACCGTCACCACAGGAACACAAAGGCAAGGTCAGGAGCCAATATCACTGTTCTGTTCACACAGGCATTAAGGACGCTGTCATAATCTGCTGTCTTCTGTGTCTACTAATACACAGTTGATAGAGCACAGTTGGGCTCATCCTGCTTCGGTGTGTTGTGCCGTGTTGTTTCAGGGCTGACTGGGTGCTTATAGGTCTGTAGTGGGTGTTATTAATGCCCCCCCACTTTCACCCTTCTCCCCTGGAAAGGGTTTGGAAGCCTGTCTGAATGGAAATCGCTGCTAATCCTGCTGCTGGCCTCTGCAGACAACGCCACTGCTGTAAGAGAAACTCCCCCGTCCAACTGAGGAGGGAGCACATGAACAGAATTAATAGACGGAGGCAGAGAGATAGGGAGGTAAAGGACGGTTAGAGGATAGGAGGGAAGTGAGAAAAGTGAGAAAGGATGAAGAAATATTTCTCCTATTAATTTCTTCTTCCTTGTCCAATTCTTGTTTTACAAAATATTCAATGATACAACCCAGCTTGAGCAGCAGATGATAACATCTGGTTGTTGTTTTTTTATCTAAATACACAGCCTCCCGCTGGTACGTCGCTGACTGTCTGCAGTTCACTGTCTGTGTTTTCATGGAGGGTTTTCTTTTATTCAATAATCAGATTATATCCAAATTAGACTAAAAAAGTAAAACTGACCTTGTTTATTACTTAGCATTAAAGTGAAGAGCTGGTGTTAGCATTGTTAGCTAGTTCCTGTTAGCTTGAGCGACCACAGAGAAAGTCTGTTATTTTGCTCTGTGTGGGGTTGTGTCTTTGTCTGAGGAACATTTTCAGAGTTAAAACGCAACAGAGGGAACTCTGAAACAACCAGCTGATGCTAAGAGTGCCTCACTTCACACCCAGAAATAATCCAAGCTCCCAGTGCAGTCTACGTAGCTAGTGAGCTAGGTGGGTAATGTGCCCAGCTTTGGGTGGCACGGTGGACAGTAATACTGTCGCCTCACAGCTAGAAGGTCCCGGTTCGAATCCCGCTGTGGCGCTGGTGGCATGTCCTCCACCATGCCTTCAGTGCCTGCTGCTTGAGGAAAAAGGGGCCTTTCTGTGTGGAGTAAAAACATGCAAAACATGCAAGAAGATCACCACCTTTTGGTGACCAATGGTGATGAAAAGGATGGGTCCCTGGGCACCGCTGTCGGCTGGCAGCCCACCGATCCTGGTCTGCCGCGGAGGAACGACAGACCAAGATGGGTCAAATGCGGAGAATCAATTTCACAAGTGTGCATGATAGTGTGTGCATGTAATGTTGTGATACATAAAGTACAGTTTCTTCTTCTTCTTCTTCTTCTTTGTTAAAGTATACACAAATAGTGGCTAGTTTCTGCATCTGTGACTAAATAATGTTTCTTCACAGCAGCCTCTGCTTTCAGTCTGGAACAAAGTGGTGGACTGACTGACAGACAGACATCATCGAGCCATGACAGTGAATTAAAAATAACTTCATGGCGTATGATGTGACAGAAAATGCTGCTGGGACAACATCCACTATGATGTATAAAAGCCTTTTGAAATATAAAATGTACTGTGTATATTGAAATGAAATTGAATTCCAATAAAACTCAACAAAACAAATTATGAAATTAAGAATTCATAATGAGTTGAGTTTTTATCATTTCTAAATTTATTTCACATATGGCTGCTTCATTTTGTCTTTTTTACAGTATATATGTATATATATATGTAATATATATGTAATGACTTAATTCATAGTAATGTAGTTAGTTAATATTGCACACACATTTTAACTGTAATATGCAAATGTAGTTTTACAGTATTTTTTATTTATTTTTTGGTGTGTTATGTTTTTATTGGATAGCTGACGGGGAACAGATGACAGCAAACAAGGAAGGAGAAAATGACATCAACAAATGTCCCCAGGTGGATGTGAACCTGGCATATTGCCTTTCATGGTCTGCACCCTTAGAACACCAGGGTCCCCGTTTGTACAGCGTTGTTATGATCAATTGGACATGAAAATGCAAATCTGCAGGGCTTATTTTCCATCTCATTGTGATGCATTACATGGAACTGAGCAATAGCAAATATCTACATATATCAATACTTAACATGCATAATACTCACGCCTCCTCCGCACTAACCATCTGGAGAAAAGGCTGCTTCCATGTTGGAAGCATGTGACCCTCGATCCTCTCAGAGCTGAGAGGAGAGCTGTGATTGAACTGAATTCAGGAAGCAGCAGAAGTGTCTGCTGACAGTTACACTGCAATTAGCCATGCAGCAGGTTAAGTGGGAGCTGAGTGAGATCTAGTCAGGGGATTTCTCTGAGCTCTATCCCCAGAAGGCATGTGCCCTCAGCTAAAGCCGCCAGGATTCACTGTGAGAGCATTTGTGCGAGTGCACATGTGTGGACCCCATGGGCCCTCTAAGTCTGATCAAGGTCACCCACAGACCCTGAGGATCTCATGATTCATTGGGAACACTTCACGCATCACAGAACTGAAAGGATAAACTGTCTATGGAATGTGAGAAAGAGAATAAATGAGAAAAAACAGTGCCCTGAGAGATGGCGCTTTAGGTGGAGTAGAAGACTTGGGGAAAACAGAGATGGAAGGAAACAGATGCAGGGAAGCAGATAAAGATCAAGGGATAATGGGAAGAAGAGAGAGCAGGGGATGGAGAGTCTGAGTTAATGAGGAAGAGACGGAGAGAGAATGACAGCGGAAGCCGGGTATGATGGACAGATTAACTGACAGAGGAGAGGAGGACAGAGAGCGGCTGACAGCAGAAAAACAAATAAGCAGAGACTCTCCAATGAGAGTGGAGAGGCTCTTGACTTGAGAGTGATACTGCTGTGTAAGAGTGTGGAAGGACACACACACACACACACACACACACACACACACACACACACACACACACACACACACACACATACAAAAGAGCAGGCACAGTGCTCTCCAGACGAGCTGAGACGAGGTGGCCGCCTCTCACTTCATGACATCTTTCAAATGATTCACTTTACAAATGGCTAAACACGTGAAGGTCAGTAACGATGATCATGCAGATGAGCTTTTCATGACTGATCACTCTTTAGATTTTAATTCTTTACTTGTGTTTATTGAGTATAAAGGAATATTCCTTTTTTACTACTTGGGGTGTATTTCTGTAGTTCTGTGCATCATATCTATCCAAATACGGATAAATCATTACAACAAAATCAGATGCAACGAGACACACAAGCAGTCAGATAATCAAACAGGTTGTAAATAGGTTCATCCTCATTATCAAGTGCTTTAGCACTTTATCTGGAAGTCACACTGAAAGCAAGAGTGCCTAATGTTAATGCTTTAATGTCAATACCAAAGAAAAACTGTGAACACAACTACAGTAAAAATGTTTGGTCAAAGCTGGAGCAGAAAGTGAGTGATGGGTGGCTGTGAAGGATGAATACAATGGACCGTACAGATGATAATTTCACTGTTTGCCTTTGTTTTCTCCCTGAAACAACATTTACTCAACCTGTCTGATGATCTGACTACTTGACCTTTTGGGCTTGTTTTTCGTGATGCTGCTGCATTCCAAAATCTCAGGTATAAAACTGTAAGAGCATCTATTCTTCGAATAAATGGTGTCATGAAGCTCTTTTTTTAAATATTATTACCTTAATGGATAAGATTCCAGTCGCAAAAATCTAAATGTTCAAATCAATCTTCGTGGGAATGACTGGCAGTGACTTAAGTAGCAATCAGTCATCATATCGGGAAATATTAATTGGTCTCACCGTGGTGAAGTGTGCCCTAGCCTTCATGGGTCCATTGAAAGTGAGAGTGTGGCAATGTGAAATTAAGTGACTTAAGAAAGGCTAATGTGAAATTTGATGAGACCAACCGTATTGTTTCCAGAAATTATATTTACTTACTCTTTATAGAAGTAGTAGATATCACACACAATAAAAATATAAATGCAGTTACAAGCACATATTCACACACCCACACACGCTGACTCACCTTGGCATATAGAGAACCCTCTCAGCCACCACAAATCCCACCCGGAAGAAAAGGTTACTGGCAGGAATGAAGGGAAACACCAGAAACAGCAATCCCACCAACACCACCCTGCTCTCCTGTCTCTGCAGAGAGAGAGAGAGAGAGAGAGAGAGAGAGAGAGAGAGAGAGAGAGAGCAAAGATATGAGAACATTCTCAGCAAGCAAAGCTGATATTACATTTTCCAATAAACCAAGTCAAAAGGCTCCAAGTGTAACCGCTTCCAACAGCATGGCTGCATTATGAATGGTAATATGTGCCATTCATGCTCTGCCAGCACACACACACTTCTACACACTCACACATGCACGTTCGGTAGCCGTGAACAATTTCTCTTAAATATCAACAATCGTCTGTGCAACTGAGAACCAATTAAAGTGATCAAATTATCAAATTCCAGCTAATTCCTTTTTCTACACGGCCCATATCTGAGGCCATTCATGTTTCATGAGTGCCCACAGCCTCTGCCTTCACTCCTTCCATGTTATCCCGCCACGGCTGTGTTTATTTGAACAAACAGGCCTCTAATTGGCTGAGTCGGCAGCCCCTCACTGGGTTCAGTCAATTGGCTCATTAGCAGCAATGAGAGCGAAAGAAAGTGTGAAGTGCTGATCAATGTCGGTCCAATCAGAGGCTTGTTCTGCAGGCAACAGCTACTGAGACCATCCATGAGTGGAAGGGGCCTATAGTGATATTATAGACACACAATGAACAAACATACTGACGAGCTACTGATGCAATACTCAACTTGTAATAGCCTGAATATTATAGAGAAGAACACAAAACACGCAGCAAGCGGCTGATATGATCTGACACTGACATTACCATAAACATTAGGAACATCTACAAACATAAACAGAGAACTACTGATGGCATCATCGACTGGTAATGGCCCTTCAGTGATACCACAGGCAGTAATGCACACACTGAGAGTTAGTGATATGACAGCAGACTGCTAAGAGCAGCCACACAAACAGACTGCAGTGCACTAATTACAATTGTAGATGAGGTAAATGTGCACAGATATTATCGGCAGATGAACAAATACAAACTCACTTAGCTACACTGGAACTGGTTTGAAAACTCCCTTTATGCATTTATCGTCTATACAGCAACAAAACCACATGCAATGTCCACTGTGGTTCATTTTGTTTATTACTTCATTTATAAAACAATATAATGCATCATGTGAGAAATAAAAGCTACATTAAAAGTAAGCTATATATAAATCTAGAATAAAGTTATAGGGGCGATCTCTTTTTGTGAATTAGTCTTCAGCTGTGAGGGTTGATTAAAAATGTTAATTTTTATGGTGGCTTAATAAAGAACAAGCTTTCAATGATTAATGCTTCCTGGAAAATGAACATCTGCGTGGGCTAGCCACATTCTTAAGAAAGACATTCAGCCGATGAGATGGAAAGGTCAGCTGGCCCCACCTCTTCCTCCTCTCTTGAGCTGCTAACGAGCTAAGATGACCCCTTTCTCATACAGCAGCATTGCTGCCTCTGAGGGTGTCCCTCATCACCTCCACTGATCTGAGTTACATTATGTATGTTGGTGAATTTGCCAGTCCTGATGAATACTAAGTACCGAGGATGTGAATCAAAGAGGTATTTTCTCATACTGCCAGTTTTCTGAATCTGTCTTATCCACAAAAACTACGACATTTAGAGATGGGTAGGAATCAATCCAAACCCTTGTATCACAATAGGAGAACCTCCACCTCCACCTCCAATCTTCTCCAGCACGCTAGCTGATCTTTGCTGGTGTTGTTGTCTGTTCATCTATTCATTTCTGTTAGTATTAAATTTCAGATTTTCTATTGGTTCTTCCTCCTTTCTACTGGTTCCACTTGCTTATCTGTTCATGATGGTAAATGGAGTCAGAGACATTTATGAAGCGCTTTACAACACAATCTTCCCTTCAACTCCCACTTCACTGACTGGTTTCCTCATGCATCTATTAGTTTATTTGATAAGGTTGTCTTCATCTATTACTTTCTCACTTCATCTATTTGTACATCTTTTCCTCTATTTCCCCTCTCCACCCGTTTATGATTTTGTTTGTTGGCTCATCCATTTGTCATATATGTTGCCTCTGGTGAACCTGGGGCAACTATGCATGTATGTATGTCATGTATATTTCAGCACTTTCACGATCAATTTTATTTCAAAGTAAGGTGACGTGCTGCTTAATCATGCAGAGGAAGCATTAATTGTTCGTAGGGGAACACCGTTGCTTTACTATGTCCTTTACAGAAGCATGTGAGGAAGATTCCTGTTGATGTCAGAAGACTTTGTCACGACTGGTCCCTCATCCATCCATCTCCCACTGCTTTTCCAGGTTTGGGTAGTGGTGACAGCAGGCAAAACAGGGTAGCCCATCTTCCTCCATCGGCACATTCTCCAGCTCTTTGTAGAGGATCTTGAGGTGCTCCTTGGCCACATGGGAGATATAATCCCTCCCAAGTGTTCTGGGTGTGCCCCAGGCTGTCCTCCCAGTCAGACATGCCAGGAATGCCTCCACAGAGAGGTATCAAAGAGATATCGTTATCAGATGCTCGAACCACTGGCTCCTTCAGCAGTAGAAGAGCTGCTGTAGAGAGCAGCTCTTCTACTTTAATATCTGAGCTCCTTACTCTGTCTCTAGGTGGGGAACCCTGCAAGGGATAAAATCTTGGATGCTTGCATCAATTTTGTTGTTTTTGTTTGGTCACTACCATAAGTGAAAATGGACTGGTACTGAGAGCGTCAGGCTCTGCTCCCTCGTCCCTCTTCTGTACTTCCGGTACAGAGTCTGCATTACTAACGATGCAGCATCAATCAATTTGTCACTGCCTTCCATCTTACCCTGACTCGTGAGCAAAGCCCCAAGGTTACTCACTCACTCACTCACAGAAAATAAATCCCTTCCCCAAGTGGCCGAACCATGTTCCAGTAGAGTTCTCGGGCTTCAGACTTAGAGGCCTTGCTAACAGGTTTCTTAGTTACCATCCAATCCACTCTCCAAATTGGAAACTCATCATTTCCAACAGAAATCATTACACATTACACAAGAAGAAGAAGAACTTTACTTTATTAATCACACGCATGCACATTCCATGCTTTTGAAGAACACAACAACACATCATGCACATGCTTCCGTGAAATTATTCCTCCACATTTAACCAATCCTGGTCAGTCCTTCCTCCGCGGCAGACCAGGTGCGGTGGGCTGCCAGCCCAGGGACCCAGTTCCTTTCTCATCACCATTGGTCAGGCGGTGATCTTCTTGCATGTTTTTAGTGGGGGGGTTTTATGGAGGGTACCCCAGGTAAACACGGGGCGAACATGCAAACTCCACACAGAAAGGCCCTTTTCCTCGAGCAGCAGGCACCGAAGGCATGGTGGAGGACACGCCACCAGCGCCCACAGCGGGATTCAAACCGGGACCTTCTAGCTGTGAGGCGACAGTGTTACCAGCGTGCCACCCATGATCACTGTAGTTTCCAATAGAGTTGGAGAGTTGTTACATCTAATTGCTGGCTATCATCCAAATTGCCTGGCACCAAACTACTACCCTCTTTTCTCACCTCCCTCCCTGGTTTCTTCCTCTTCATGTCTTTAATCTTTCTCTTCCCTCTGTGTGTTCTCTAATCTTTTGATCCTCTGCTGCTCTTTGATTTATTTCCTTTATTTTTCTCTCTTTATTCTCTTTTATAACCCCAGCTGTCCTCTGTATACTACAATGTGTCATCCAGTGGCTGGTATAGTTGCACCTCACCTACACACAGTCTCACTGGGTTCACCTACTGTAGGGCTGGGCGATATGGCCTAAAAATAAAATCTCAGATTTTTCCACAAAAAAATCGAATTACAATTTTTTCCGATTTTTTTCCCCCTACTTTTTAAAGAAGACAATAAGTACAAATGACAGAGATAATTCAAAACAAGTTTTGTTTTTATTTTATCAAAAACTTAAGGTAACCCCTATTTCCCTCTGGGAATTAAAGTGCAAGCCGTTCTTTTGTTATCAAAAAGGTTTGTTGGTTGTAGCGGTCTTGTTCCCCTCGTAAAGAGTGGCATTTCTCCCACTTGGCGGGATGCCTCCGTTTTAGATGCTGGAATAAGTACGTTGTGCTGCTGCCTTTTGTTGCTATGGGCTTCAGACAAACTTTGCAGTGTGCAGTCATCTGTTCCACATCTGTTGCTGTAAACTCAAACCAGTTCCATACCACTGTGTAACGAGCATAGGTGCAGGCGGAGAGGCTAGCAGGATTAGCAGTTAGCGGAGGCTCCGGTTGGTGAGTTAGCTCAGAGAGTCGACAGGCGGAGAAGTTGGGATTTCACTCAACAGTTTTATTCTATAATATGGAACATCGACCATACAAAGCCAGGTCCCCACAGCACTAAACATACATGTGTTGTAAGACGTAGACAGCACGACCAGCACCAACTCATTACTCATTACTCGCTCTCATTAGCGATAGCCATGTTGCTGCTGTGTGTGTGTGCATTTCTGCAAAAGAAACAAAAGGGGAGGGGGGAGGGAGCTCCTGGCTACGGAAGTTCCTGGGGGGCAAAAGGCACGTTGTAGCAAGAGGAGAAAAAACTCAAAAACTTATTTTTTTAATCGTCCACAGCAGAAAATTCGAATTAATCGAAAAAATCGATATATCGCCCAGGCCTAGGTTCACCCCAAACATACAGTGCATAAAATCTGAACAACCATGTTACTTGTGTGAGTCAAATCAACAAGGTGAAAAAGAGAGGACTTAGTTAGTAAGTGAGTTTGTTAGTTATTCTGAAATTCAATCCTTCAAGAGACAATTAGAGTTCAACTGACAGCTGAGTTGAACAAAATGCATCTTGAAATGTGCTCAGAACTGTTTCAGCCTTCAATGTCTTCCAGTATAAAACCATACACACAGACAGCAGGGAGAGGTGAGTGTATGAGAGACAGAAAGGTCAAGGTGGTGCACAACTCCAACTTGCAGCAAAATATTACAACCATCAGGTGTGACGCACTGTTAATCTTGCAGTCTGAATGTGTTTGAATTTACGAGGCTGAAAATCAGGGAATTCCACCTGAAGTGAGTGATGCAAAGCTTTTTCCAAATTGGATAAGAAACCTGCGATCTGCAGCCATGGTAATGGGCAGTGCTCAGAGGGCGAGGAGGCTGTGCTTCAGTCCCAGGAGAGTTTTGTCTCATTTCAGGGGCTACTGTCTACAAAGTCCTCATTTTACACACAACAGGTCAACATGGTCATTCCATCCCAAAGGCTCATCCAACTATGGATTTTTTTTCTTAAATTTCAGAAGGACACAGCCAGTGTATCCTCTGAGGCAATTTGTATTGTGCCCAAAAAACTACTACTACTCTTTCAACCTATTGGCCACATCTTCATTGGCCAAATCATTTAAAGGATGTTGAAGTATCTTGATATGGTAGTATCAAGAGTGATGCCAGACAGCAAATCTCGCAGCAATCATTCACATCAGAAATCTACTTTGCCCTTGTTTTATCTGAAGTTAAGATTCGTCAAAGACAATCATCACATTCCTGTCTGGTTTGTATAAATCTTTAATTCATAAATCACAAAAATCCAATATTGTCAATGGTCTTACAAGAGAATAAATAGCACTGTACTAAAAAATTTGAATGTTGACAAATTTCTATAGTCTCGTGGTATATATTGTCATATCGCTTAATCCTACTGTAATCACGTCCAAACTCTACACACTTTAACCTTTAAGCCCAAATATTAGCTAGAGGTGAGACACAGTGGGCTGCTATTTTATTTCAAAATGCTCCAAGGTCAATTTCTTTCCACCCAAAAAAACAGAAATCCAATTTCCATTATTTCCATAAGGGAGTTTTCAACCTCACAGCCAATAAAAAAGCTGTCTGAGGACTCCTAAAGAGCTCATTCTAATTTTCTGAGTTATCTCCAGACCTCTACTAGGGCTCCAGACCCAGCTGGACAATCCAGGGAAAGAAGACAAAAACTGAATGAAGACCTGCCACACACACTGGAGAGGCTAGCCAGGACAACAGATGGTCTAGCATCGCATACACACAAACACACACACAGAATCACTATCAAAAACTGACCGCTGGCACTGACACATCAACACACAGGCTCACACACGGTGCAATGACTGCACAGGAGTGGACGCAGACATTAACAGTCATAGATAGATAGATGCACACACACAAAAGCACACAAAGCTTCACTGCAAAATCCATCCAGTACACTTCTGCCTTGCCAGTTTCCAAAGATAATTCTGTGAGAGTGTGAACGTATGTGTGTGCCTAAGAGGCAGCAGGTCAAGGACTTTTCTGCAGAGCACATTCTGTATGTTTTCCACTGAGTGTTGTGGATCAAAATGGAGCTCGATTTAACGTCTGTTAAGGCAGGAAGGAAGTTAGGATGGAATCCACTGAGGCTGTGGACTCACCCAGAGGCCATTAACGTCACGTCAATCACATCATGGGGTCAAGGGAGAGGGCAGGAATGGGCACGCTTAAACACAAATTACTTCCTGAGGTCGCAGTGCGGTCAGCAGCGTGCATTTTATATGGAACTGGACTGCAGGGAGCAAAGGCTGGGATGGACGACAAAACATGTATGTACTGGCAGCTGCATGCGATTAGAGGGGGTGTGTGAGACTGACTTAATTCATCAAACACATCACCAACAAAGAGAAGACGAAGTGAAGTGTGGTGACTTTAAAAACTCTATACACACCATACACACACATTTCTTTCTCTCCCCCTCTCCCTTTCACACACACCAGTGCTGACAGTATAATCAAGACTTAAACACAAACAATCACACACTCTTCTACCATCGTGCAGCTCTCATACAGCACAGTCATAAAGTACAGAATATCTTTGCACAGAGTCTGTGCTGGTGGTGCTGCTCTCAGCTACAGGCCCTGCATGATGCAAACACCTCACCTAAAGAGCTGAATAAATAGCATACAGTGGTCTGAGAAGGAAACTCCAAACACCAGCCTGTCACATCGAAGCAGATCCTAACATAGGTCCTAGGTTAGCAATAAAATCTGATACACTTGAAACTGTTCAGTTCTCCCTTACAAATGATGCAAAATGCCTGAAGTGGGTACCACAATTAAAGGTCAGTGTCTATTTGCATACACTACCTTAGGTTTCAACTTCAGTTCATCTCTCCTGAAAAAAACTCCAGAGTTCATGGAGGGGCACTGAAAAAAGCCTAACTGTTTGGACTTAAGGCAGCACGTGCTGTACGTACGTTAGGATGTTATGACGTTACTTAACAGCATTATTGTCAGTGTTAGTGAGCTTCTCCAAAATGGACAACAAAAATCTTTTATGTTATTTTGTGAAATCTGAACATTCAGTGTCTTAAATTTTATTTTGAAATGAAATGTTTGTTTCCATTTCATTTTCCTTCTGCTCACCCTCTGCCATGTGTTTCTGCTGCTATCGTTACGCTACAGTTAGAATTACCAGGGCCAAGTCACTGACGATGTAAAGTCTAATATTAGTGCTATAAAGTGAAGCACAAGAACTCGATTCCTTCTCTGTTTTTCATGACACTGCACTGTGTAGTCGATGGTAAGTGTTGGTAAAGACTCGTTTACAGTGAAGACAGAAAGCACAAAGACAGGAGACCCGAGGAATGACCTCCGCCTACCACCCACAAAGAGCACTGGTACCTGTTTCAGCTGATCTGGCTGAGCTACAGAGAGAAGTTCTACTGCTGCAGAAGAAAAACAGAACTAGAAATTTCCAAAGTAAAAATCTGAATTTGAATTTAAAACACATATTTAAGGGCTGCACGGTGGCGCAGCAGGTAGTGCGCGTGCCTCACAGCAAGAAGGTTGCCGGTTCGATCCCCGGGTCAGGCGGGGCCTTTCTGTGTGAAGTTTGCATGTTCTTCCCGTGCATGTGTGGGTTCTCTCCGGGTACTCCGGCTTCCTCCCACAGACCAAAAACATGCTCATTAGGTTAATTGATGACTCTAAATTGTCCGTAGGTGTGAGTGTGAATGTTTGTTTGTCCTTTCATGTGGCCCTGCAATCGGCTGGCGACCGGTTCAGGGTGTACCCCGCCTCTCGCCCATTGTAGCTGGGATAGGCTCCAGCCCCCCGCAACCCCGAAAGGGATAGGCGGTATAGATAATGGATGGATGGATGGAACACATATTTAATTTAAATCAGGGTTAATAAGTCTCATTAGCTAAAGAATGAGGAAAGCACAGTGAACAAACATTTATTACTGATTGGGTCAATGAATTTAATTGCCTTGGTCTGCTTCAATAATTGCTTTTTTAGACAAGCTGACATCTATTGTTTCTTTATTTAGCTTGTTCTCCATTTTAATGTATTTAGCCCTGCTTTGTTAACCCTCATCTTGTCCCTCGAATACAATGAAATAATCAAGTCATAATATGCTCCTTTATCAGTATGAAGTCATTTTGTATTCATGACTCTGGTCTATGTGATAGAATTGTCCACCAGCATGTCTCAGACAGTGTCGGCATTTGGTGCATCCTCTTCACCCTCTCTGTCCTCCACTTTCTCATGGTCCTCGTCCTCTTTGTCCAGCATGATGCTCAAGTCCTTTGACATAGAAGAGTACAACACAGGCAACACTGACTCCTGGCCAATCATTCCCCCCATAATTATCCTCATTTTGATAAGAGCTGTGTTGTACTTTATGCCTCAGTCATCGTGGATGTGTTAGGGCTACGTTCAGGCCTTAAATTATGTTGTGTGTGTGTGTCTTCAGGCTGTGCAGAAAGGAGCCTGCTGCTTCTAAGATCAGTTGAATTCAAGAACAATTTCCAAGTACAAAACGCTCTGGGCAAACTCTACTTTGAGAAGCACAGAGCTCTCCCCTGCTCCACTGAAGCTCTGATGGATGAAAAGAAAATTATTTTGAATATTCTGAGTTCTCAGAGTGTACGGCTCACGAGCATGACAGAGTGGTAACTTTTTCATTGTGATAGGAAGTTATCAAATACAAATAGAGATCTCCAGAACAGGCTGAGAAGAAAGCAGCAGCAGCAGCACCTGGCAGCTTTTAGTGTGATATTAAAATGAGATTTTGCCAAGAATTTTTTTTTTCTCCCTTAAAATGCAGTTAAATAAAGACTCCTTGAATCAAATACCATCTAAAATGCAAGACGGGGGTAAGCAGGGGGGCATCATGGGAAAAAGGAATAAGACTGTTAAGCGTTAAGGGAGGACAGGGGGAATTACAAAAAAGCTGCTACTGATTGAGAGAGAGAAATCCTCTTCCCACAGACAACACACCTTTGGAAAACACTCACTGAATATATCCAAATGAAGAACCAGAGCAAGGTCTGCGTCCACGGTAACAGGTGTATGAGATGTGCCTGGCATGAAAGTAATGAGGAGAATGTGTATAAAAGCTGTGTATTTGCACTTGTTTGTGTATCATGCCCCACAACCTTGGACAATATGAAAATATATAAGATTTGCGTGGGTGTTTTATGTGTGTTTGAAGTGTGTGCACAGCCGAGTGGAATATTTTGTTTCTCAGTAACCAGTAAATTCATTGCAAGCAACCTAACTTACACCATGAGAAGTAAAAAAACGCCATAACCTTTTATTTTTATTGGAAATGGCAGTGGTCTTGTAGATGGAGCAGTGTATTTTCTATATTTTTTGCATGGACAGGCTTGATTGGGCTGACCTTTTCAACACACTTGCCTTTAATGAAGCACTAATTAAGAGTCCCATTGGGATCTGAAAAAGCACTGATTAATAGCTCCTTAAATGCGCATTGTGCTCTTTAGAGGAACACTCAAAAAGACTGAACAGGGAAAGGATGAGCTGTTCTTACTCGACAATCAATTCAGAGACTGTCTCTGAGAAACTGTCACGAATGATCTCTGGGCATTGTGGATTAGACTATCAAAAAGCACTTGAACTGACAAGTCAACTGTGTCATGCACATTAAAAAACTGCAGGGACTGCACTGATGTGAGAAAACAAGGTTGAGTATAGACTAGTATAGACTCGAGTTTAATGGCAACATTTTGCACCATTGACCAACTGTGCTGACCATTCACTCCAAAAAGGAGAAAGCTAATAGGGCTGTCTCTGAATCACGATTTCCACTATTAATTTGCTTGTGGGTCATGCTATTTATTCACTTTTTTCATTTGTATAAACAGTCATCATTATAACTGGTGTTTCTTTTGTAAATATCCCTTAGCTACAAATAATAGTAATACACCATTCACTCCTCTGCCCAATCAGAGTCAAGGCACCTGCAGGGAGAATGTGAGAAGACAAATGTTCTGAAATTAAACAGATTTTACCCAATTTAGCCCATGTGTGAACAGAGGGGGTCACTGCCTGGTGTCCACTCAGTGAGTGGGCGTGTTGATGATTCTATCATGCCTCATCAGCCATCTCTGATGTGCTGGAAACTAAGAATTGTGATTTCCGCACCTTACATTTTCTGTCCTGCCTCCTGAACGCTCTAAACCAAAGAGTATTCCAGTAGGTGTCTCAAACAGATCTCCTGCTGTGTACTACATGTTTGACAGGGTGACTCCAGAGAATCAGGTCCTGACATTGTGTAGAGTTTGGGCTCATGAGTGTTTTAAATGTGACTCACATCTTCATGTTTTTGTTCATCATCTGTGATGTGAAAATATGAGATTTCCACACAGTCAGAGAAATAGAAAGCAAGCGCCCTGCTCACAGATCATCTGTGTGTTGAGGTTCTCTGTTACCATATGTTTCCATTAGCCCAATCTGTTTCTATCACAGTTACTTTCATGGTGAGGTCCTTTTAAGACAAGACTGAGTTTGTAAATTTACAGCCTGCCGTGCTGTTGCTCTGTGTACAATGACACAGATAAAAAGAAGGTGTAGTGATTCAACTGCCAACATGCAAGTCTGGGTCTTCTGGCCTGATGACTCGAGTCATCGACTTTTAGGAAGTGGCCCCTGAAGCTGTTCTAGCTAATTAGCTGTGTTACACCATCCTTTTATTAAAGCCTCCTCTGCTGGAGAATAAGCTGCTTCACCAAAGAGTAGTGGTCTAACGAGTAGTCCCTAAATCACCAAGCTTTGAATTTTGAGACATTTGTTGTGGTGTGACCAGGCCTTTATACACCGACTTTGAAGGCTTATAAGACACCAGAACACTGCACAGCAGTTTAAAATGCCATAATAACTATGGTTTTACAACAAAATGATCACGGCCACAATGACTTTATCTGCTGTACACAAATCACAAGGTGCTGATGCACTGCTTTCGCTCCACGGCTGGTGGAAGAGTCGAAAGTTTTGATGGTGGGTCCCACATGCTGCAATGTCGTAGCATCCCGCAATATTAAAGTGTGCCAAAATGAACGGCATTCAAACAATTTTGCTATTTGTACAGTCAGCCTTTAAGATGTAATGTCTGTCTGGAGGGTGGTGCCAGAGTAAAGACCACCATGTCCTTACAATTACAAAGGTTCATTGTCGGAGCATTCATTACATTTTGATGAGCTATGAGCTATTGAGCTATTGGTATTTCTTATGCACAAGGGGACATTTTGGCCTGATGGTGTTGCTAGAGGAGAGGTCAGGACAAGACCAAAATAGCAATCCATCCTCTGGGAACCATGAATATTCACAGAAGTCAGTTAGTTAGCTAGTGCATAACAGCTGGTGTTGCTAGAGGAGAGGTAATGGATATGGTCATGGAGGAGTTATCGTGGACCAAAGTCTTGGTTCTGGTGAAATTTTGGCCTTATGATGGCACTAGACAAAAGGTTTGAGAGATAGGAATCATTGATGGTGATGTTTTTTCATTTCATTTGAACCTTGCTACCTTTGGTTGTTACCAGCTCTTCCCAATCGTAAAATGTAGCAGATGCGTGATGTGAATAAGGACAGACAAGTATCAGAGTTCATGCATTCATCTCAGCCACTTTCCATATACTTGTCACTTTCTTGCTCTTACCTGCAGTGAGAAGATGCAGTGCAGGCAGAGAGCAACCATCACCACGGCCAGCAGCACAGTGGCCACATTCCGCACGTCGCCCAGCGACTCCACCAGGGGAATGCTGCCCACCTGCCAGTCATAGCACAGCACAATGGGGGCCAGCAGCAGCCAGGCATTGAAGGACAGCAGGTAAGAATAGGTCAGAATCCTGGGGGGTAGAGAGAGGAGGATGTGGAGAAAGAGAAAAGATGGATGGAAGGCAGGTAAAGATGGAACAGAAGAGGGAAGGAAGAAGAGAAAGAAAAATGTGAATCACATGGTGATGTCATCAACTGACAGACCAAATCAGAATTTCAATCTTTAGAATCATCCTGTTTCTCTAAACACTAAAGTGTTTGTCAGTTTACTGGAGGATAAATGAACAGGTTTAATATAGATCGGGAGTAATTTCCTAACCTGACATTTAGAGCCCAATCAAATAAGTCTATACCAAGTCCCAGAGTGTGCTGAACACTAAAAGCCTGAGTCGTGCTCAGGCTTTTGCACTGCTTTTGCTTTTGCTGTGTTTGCTTGTCTTTCCTCCCCCTTTCTGTACGTTTCTCTCAGTGGATTCGAGACCTGCGTGGCTGTCTAGAGTATTGATCTATCCACAGCACGGCAGCTCTCTGCTTCAGTTCAAAGAGCAAGGGCAGGGTCAGACAGAGAGGCACTTGGTCTGGTCCAGCAAACAGGACAAGAGGAGCCAGAGAAGGATGAATGAATATAGAGCAGGAAGAGAGCAAAAACACACTCAAAAAACCAGCCTAGACATATGAACAACTTTAGTCACTCTTCTTACTCTAAACATACATGAACTATTCAATTATATTTTTATTGCAAGTGTGTTTAAAAAAAAAAAAAAAAAAGCATGTGTAAGAGATGTTTATAACCTGGCTTTTCCTCAGTGCTCAGTGAAGCATGTCTTTAGCTATATGATATGCTGCTGCCTCCGTTACGTCTTCCTCTGCATGGTGGTCAGCTGCTTGTGTGGTGGTGCTGCGGTTGGCGGACGTTGGCGAATACGGCTGCGCTCCAAAGAGTGAGCGCAGCTAAGGTGGTTAAATAAGTTTGTAGTGTTACCGGTCTTGGTGGGGAGGACAGTCTTGCATAAGTTACAGACCACATTGTTAGTGTGTCTCTCTCACTGATTAGCGATTACTCCCTATGTTGCTTGGTTACCTGAGAGCGAGTGCCTTTGTTCATGCAACCAAACTCGCTTCGCAACTTCAGGTTTCTTTCGATGAAGAAAAAAAATCATCGAATGTTTTATCGAACGCATTTTTTATTGATATTGATGACGTGTCTATCACGAGACATATCGCTATCGTTTTATCGCCCAGCCCTACAGTCACATGACATACTGTCATACTGTCACACCCTTGTATTTTAAAGTGGATCAGTTCCTGGTCCCACTTTTGTTTGTCAGCTCAGTGTGAAATTTGACTTTTGCATGAAAACGGAGGAAGTCAAATTGTTTTGGTAATCTGATAGACAGAAACATTTTAACACCACTTTACAGACCTATTTTCAAACCGAATAAAAAAATTACAGCCGCCAAGAGAGCAAGACTCCTTAAAAGCTCATGAAAATGTCCCTGAAATGAGATAGATATATATATACACAACTGATTACCAACAGCAAATACTTTTAGAGGGGAACCTAACGCGGATTAAGTTTTCTATTAATCCACTCATAGTGACTACAGCATTATTAAACTTTTTCATGGTTATATTTGGCGCGTACAGATCTCAGTTAAGGTCAAGGAAAGATCATGGCCTGGTTTAATTCAGGAAAAGTCCACAGTGAGCAGAGACACAGCATGTTTATTCAAATTTAACTAAAACCACGGTCCTTCCCTAACCTTAACCACAGGCCAGGGTCAGGATATGAACCCTGGACATCCCAACCACGTCCCACTCACCCCAGTGCAGTTCATAAATGTAGCAATTCATTGAATGTAAAAACATAATCAGTGTCTGGATAATGTTGAACATACTTCCTCTTGCCACAGAAGAATGGTGGTAATGCACCAAATATGGTGGTAATGCACCATTCAGTTGTTTGCCGGCCTCTGGAGGAAGCAAGAGATTTACATTGTTTTCGCAGTTGTGGGCGGAAAAAAATTTGACACATAAACAGCATTTTCAAATTCACCCACAGTAATGTGGACACGTCCTGTACCTATAATTGGTTTTCGCAAGAACTGCAGTACAAGAATAAACACACTCATTAAGATCGAGTCAGACAGCTCAGTGGCTGAGGGACATGTCATTACTGCCCAGACTGGTGAAGAGGAATGGATTGTGAATTGAAGGCAATGTACTGCAGGAGAAATGTCTTTTACTGTACACTAGAGCCTTCTACTGTTAAGTTATGCCTCTCTTACCACATGAGCACAGGGCTGTGACCACCTCTAAAACCAGGGGAACATTGCTAAGGTATCTGTAAATTAAGTACTTAGTCCATCCTGCATTGTACACTGTCTTTTGTCCATTTGTCTGAGATTTCATCTTTTGACTCATTTTATACTTGAGAATTGTTTGACTGTTAAAGTACAAGAAACATTAATGGTGTCTTCAATGGCACACAATGAAAGCACCACACACAAAAAAAAGTATTCCAGGTAAAGTAGCCTGGATGTCCCTATACAGCCAGCAGGTCTTACAAAATGTGTGCTTTTCTGAACACTCGATGGCAGCTTGTCTGGGTTTAAAGATGGTTTTTGGTGTCCAAACTGAATGTCACCTTAATCTTTTTTCTGGCCAACCACTGACTCCTGGTCAATGAGGCTGACCTCAAAGTCTGTGAATACCAGAAAAACAAAGACCATTTGAAAACCACATGCCATAACAGCCTCCACTACTCTGGTTTTGGGTTTTGTGCCAGATGGCTAGAGCCATTTGCTGCCACTCAGCCACAAGACCATCATGAGGTCCAACACTGATGGTGGTGATAAGGCCTGGCTTACTGTTGGCATCACCATCCCAAAGGCGTTGGATGGGGTTGAAGGTAGGGCTCTGTCCAGACCAGCCAATTTCTTCAACATAAATGAGGAAAAGCATTTCCTTATGGACTTGACTTTGTGCAAGGGGGTATTGTCATACTGTATCAGGAAAGAGACATCTACAAACAGGTGCTACAAAGTATAAAGTGCATTATTTTATCAAATAGCATCGTATGTTGTAGCATTAAGACATCCCTTCAATGAAGTAACCATGATTTTGAGACCAAAACTATACAAACTACCCAGCTAGGGTTGTCACTGTTGTTAATGTACCTTTGGCCATACAGAATGTGCTCTGATATCAGACAGACATGATCATCTGGTTTTAATAATCAAGAGTCATTCTTTCATTATTATTCCTTTCCCACAACTGATTCATTCAAATCTGAGTTCCACTCTAAGTTAATTCTTGCCTGTGACTACGGCCAAACGAGGTTACAACACAAAAGACACTGAGCTAAAGTCCTCATCGATTTTTATGGGGCTGTGCTGATCTGAATTCTCAATAGTCAGGCTGTGAAGACCAGTCACAGGTTGGGTATTGATTTCCACCAGAATGATCTAACTGAAGAGTCACAAGCTCAACGTGGCTGTGAAGCCATCTGCTGACAGGCCGGGAGGAGGGGACACCGGCTGAATCCCCTCTGAACATGACAATGAAAACATGTCAGGAAAATGAAAAGGAGCTAGCAGTGCTCCTTCCTCTTCCCGATCCCTCTGCTGTCTCCCTTTGTTCCCCTGACTTGTGCTCAGATTGGCTATTAAAGAGATTGACGGCTAGAGAGAGGCATGGAAGACAAAGTCTGAAATAAACACAGGCCCGGGTCAACAGGCATACAAAGACTTGCAGAGGACTTGCAGAGGTTGTCTTAAGCTCACACACACACACATACACACACACACACATGCACGCACGCACGCACGCACGCACACACGCACGCACAGATAAGGCAGTCCTCCAAGGTGGTGCTGACAGGCCGTTTAGCATGCAGCAAAATGTTCTCCACCTGCCGTCATCTGATGGGTCTGGGCTATAAATTCAATTCCCTTTTCCACACTTTGCAAAGCCCTCTAACCACAAATTATCACATACACACAAGCACACCCACATACACACACTCACATATCGGCAGAGGCTCACAGACAGAAAAAGAAACAGAAGGCAGAAGGAAAAGAGCAGTGAGAGATCGGGGAGCCGAAATAGAAAATGAGTCATTTGTCAGGTGGCACATGGGCGTTTTTGCCTTCCTGAGTCTGATGGAAAGAGGATCTGGACTTCAGGTGTGAAGCAACACATTCAGCTGTTCTACACCTCCTCACATGCAGAGAACACAGAGTGCCCAACCAGAAAACCTCTACAGGTGCAGAATCAAAAGACAAAAGACAAAAAAAAACTGCACACTGATAGCTCTCAGGCAGTACCAGTAATATACAGTAACTGTATGAAGTGACAGACACACACATACACACACACACACACACACACACACACACATACACACACACACACACACACACACACATTAATTACTCATGAGGTTGTGATCTGCATGATAGAGTCAGTCTACTCTCTGACTCTATGAGCGGATAACACTGTTTGACATTCCAGTACAGTGATCAAAAAGTGCTTCTATGGAATGGGGAAAGATAGAAAGAACAAGAACATATTAAATCTAATACAAATACATCAAAGATTCAGTAAAATATAATACAAACACATAAATTATGCAAAATGGAAACAATGATCAAAGACTACTATGTAGAAAAACAGTGCATAGAAAAAGAACCCTGATCTTCATCTTAAATTGGTCTTTATAAACTGATATTTCGATAGTATTTATCAGAATTACAGACTGAACGTGAGACCTCTAATGCTTGCTATTTGTTTGAGATGATAAACATAAGCCTTGGTGTGGCTGTTGAAGCTCAGAATCAAATAAAACACCACGATTTTCTAACTTGGGCATTCGTCTTTATATCTCTGGAATCAAATTAAATGATGACTTTCAATCTTTTGTCCTTGTTGACAAACACAGTTATTTCTGTCTTGTCATTACTTAATGGAACAAAAAAAATTAGAATCCATCTGTTGACTTGTTTGAAGCACTGGCACAGTCGGATCACAGTAAGCTAAGTAAACTAGAGTGTCATCGGCATAACGATGGTAAGCAATCAAATTGTCTTGCATGATTTATCCTCGATGAAGGCTATACAGGTTGAACAATAGAGGCCCTGGAACAAACCCTTGGGAAAGCTGAGACTGTTAAGTCAGGATTAGCTTTGAAAAGCTATTCTATTTTTCTACCTGCACAGTCAGTGTTGAATGGCCAAGACAAGAGCAGGATGGATGGAGCGAGGACACACTGACAGACAGAGCAGTGATAAGGGAATACTGGAGGCCCAGACAGACATCAGGGAGCAGAAATAATGAGAGGAGAAAATGAAGGCGAGCAGGACGGACAAAGTGAGGGATATGAGAATCCGCAATAAATTTCCCTGGTGGCCAAAGGAGAGGAGAGCTATTTTTCACTACTGCTGTGCTAATGATAGATTATGTGCCGTTTCACCGATGAGAGGACCATGAGACCTTGGTACTGTCTGCAAGCACCCACAGTTCTTAAACTAACTTGATATTATATTGTTACTAACTCTTACTGACACGTAACTAACTCCTATCCAGGTACAAATTTGATTTGAGACTACAGTCATGTCAGTGGTTTTGTGAGTCAGTATGTAAGCACAGTGTTGCCTTGAGCAAAATGGTAATGTTAGCAATCTAACATTTTAGTTTATCACGTTAGCATGCTAAGATAATAGCAATAAATACAAAGTCCAGGTGAGGCTGGTAGCAACCACAAATGCCAAACTGATGGTGATGCCATAGAAAAAGTGATGGGATCAGCAAAGTCATTCTGATACATCCCTTTGGGAACCATGAATGTCTGTAAAAAATGTTGAGTCAATCCATCAAGTTAAAGAATAATGGAACCGCTGGAGGCACTATAGTCACTTTGATTCTTCCTCTGGGGATCATGAATGTCTCAGATTTCAAGGCAATCCAGTTATTTCAGTCAAAGAGGTTAACTGACTATATGACAGTGCCATCCCTAAAGCTATGATGCTAGCGTGGCCTAAAATAAACCAATAAATGATATTAGAAAAATCTGGAAGAAACATTCATGTCAGCTTCTTCCTGGTTTTATAATTTGCAGTTTTACCACAACAACTACATTGCAATGTTTGTATGTTTCTAAATACCAGTCTTCATCAACACAAGTGTCTATATAAAATTTTACTTATCTTTTTTTCCTATACTTATTCTTAAAATGTCAGAAAGTAAGGACAAATTTTCTATATCAGCTACAACAGCCTTGTTTTTTATTCAAATACAGATTATTTCCTGTTCCTGCTCTTACTTAATTCAAACATTCTCTGAACTCCAGCCAAACCCTGACACAACTCCTCCTAAAGTTAAACGAACTCATTATAACCTAGTCATCTGCAAAAACTGCTGAAATTGTCAGAAAATATTATCTCTGAATCAAAAAGTACAAATGAACTACTCATATTCTTCCTAACATATACAGTAAGAAAAAGAATAAAATGAAATACTAACTATATCATGCATAATATAACACTAACTACTAGTTTAAGGCATAATTTTGTGAGCTATTTCCATCTTCTGACTAACCTCCTGAAAGCCTTTGGCACAACTAGGCATGTGTTGATATAAAAATGCCATTATATATTTATGGCTCTGTATGCACCACTGTCCATGTTATCTGAAAAATCAGATTTGAATGGAAAAAAAATTACATTCAATTTGTTGCACATATTGTTAACCAAACACTAACTTACTTTCTTATTCATCATTTGCTTTGTGTGTGTGTGTGTGTGTGTGTGTGTGTGTGTGTGTGTGTGTGTGTGTGTGTGTGTGTGTGTGTGTGTGTGTGTGTGTGTGTGCGTCACTGACCTGGTAAGCAGGTGAGGTGAGAAGGAGGCGGGATTATCCTGTTCAGAGAAGAGAGGCATGGATCCTCCCATGAGCCACAGCCTGACTGACATGATGATCACCACCTGGAGGAAGGTGAGGGAAACACCTGTCAGTACAATTAACAGCTTCCTGTTTAGGACAGCTAAATCCCTTACTGTGTGACCGTGCACACTTAAAAATGGATGCCAAGATTGAAGGAAGTCTTCAACTTGTACACGCTGAATTTCATAGCATGCTGAAATGAAATGAAACCAAAGCCTCCCTCAACTGAAAACATATATTTACCAATATATATGTTGTAATTTAGAAAAAGACCAACAGTAATGTTAAATATTTGAAAATTGTTTGGCAGTTGAAGCATGCACAAGCAGCTGTATGGTTTTTCAGTGTTAAGAAAAAGAAAAAAACCTTACATAACCAGAGATGAGGCAGGCTCGCTTGATGAAGGGGCTGCAGATGTGGAGGAGGTCCCCAGGTCTGGAGTCGGAGAGGTGACTGAGGGGCACAGACACACAGAAGGTCAGCGAAATGTTAACTGTGGGCTTTCTATTCTCACAGGCAATATGACACATTTGAGACCAAAGGGAAAAACTGTGACAGGGTGCGCAGGCCTCCAGTCAGAGCTTTCCTTTGGTTTTTCTGTTGCTGTTGAAATGGCTTCTTCACTGTGACTGTGAGCATACAATATTCTATTCAAACAGAGTACACCAGAGCCCCTGAAGCATGTTC